>NC_064629.1:810696672-810999702 GCF_023864275.1 Schistocerca cancellata | reverse complement strand
TCGCTGCGGTCCGGTCCCAGGTCGACGGGCACGTGCACCTTCCGCCGACCACTGGCGACAACATCGATGTACTGTGGAGACCTCACGCCCCACGTGTTGAGCAATTCGGCGGTACGTCCACCCGGCCTCCCGCATGCCCACTATACGCCCTCGCTCAAAGTCCGTCAACTGCACATACGGTTCACGTCCACGCTGTCGCGGCATGCTACCAGTGTTAAAGACTGCGATGGAGCTCCGTATGCCACGGCAAACTGGCTGACACTGACGGCGGCGGTGCACAAATGCTGCGCAGCTAGCGCCATTCGACGGCCAACACCGCGGTTCCTGGTGTGTCCGCTGTGCCGTGCGTGTGATCATTGCTTGTACAGCCCTCTCGCAGTGTCCGGAGCAAGTATGGTGGGTCTGACACACCGGTGTCAATGTGTTCTTTTTTCCATTTCCAGGAGTGTATTTTATAACAGCTGCGATTTGCATAAAGTTCTGGGAGTAGAAGACAAAGTCCTGACATTTCTACAGCAACAACTTGGGTTAAGCTGTCCGTAGTAGCATCCATCCTTGACGTTTGACGCACTGTTACGAGCGGTCGCGGAGACTTTCATTGGAGTTCAAATCTGGGAGCTTTGATGGCCAATCAAGACCTGCAATTGCTCCAGGACGTACCACGCGTCATACAAATACGATGTTAGAGCAGTGAATGCGATAATGGTATCTTTGAAGGCTGGGCTGGCAATGTCTCATTTAAGGCGAGGAGGCAAAAGTTAAGCCTAGTTATCCATCATCTTAAGGTAGCGGTTTTATCCCCTAGGCACATGTCTTTACCTTACGCAGAGCAACCGTTTCAGCGTAATTAAAATATCTGACAACCCCTCCAGCTTCACCACACGTCGCATGCAGTTTCGTGGAAGGTTTACTGTCTACGATGCACGCGGCGTCGCACATCATTCACGTACAGACAGAAATATGATTCATCTGATTACATTGCACAATTGCAGTTCTTTACGCTCTGCTGGTCTCTCTTCATTCACTCATCTCTGACAACTGTAAGTGCAGGACTAACTGTCGTCTATTTCGCACGACTCCAGTACAAATATCCATGTAATACGACTCCTTCCCGAGTAATCACTCGGCTGCTGACTTAGCATTGTGGCCCTGCAGGAGTTTTTACCATGTAACACAGAAATTTTTAGCGATCACCTTTCGTTCGCAAATGAATTCCTTCTCGGTCATGTCTGCCACACGGGTAAACCGATGTGACAGTCGGTACACTAAGTTACTTCCCCACGTCACCTTTAATACCATCCATTTTTACCACTGTGTCGTAACAGAATTGCACCCGTGTTAAACGCTGAGAACAAGACGGCATTGCGCAGTATTAACACCGTGTACGTACTAACCAGTATTCTGCACTCATTAACCTGACAAATGTGCAATTGCGTTCCACGATAATTTCAAACGGAAAGGAAGTTGTGTGTTCAACGTCTTATCGACTACTAGGTTATTAGAGGCCAGAGCACAGCCTCTGTTAGGAAAAGCAGAGGACAGGAAATCGGCCACTCCTTTGACAGGAAGCATTCCGACGTTTGCATTTCAGCGATTTACGAAAACCAAGGCGGGTAGCCAGACGTGGATTTATCCCTGCTCCTACCGAATGCGAGTCCAAAGAGCTAATCGCTGCGCCAGGGGTTTCACGTTTACTGGTTCAACAGGTAAGCAGCTTACCAAGGCCAGAAAAGTAGCTCAAGGACAAAATATTAGTCTTCCCCTTTCAAGAGCGCACTGGTCGCTTTGGAGAGGTGTACATTGTGCAGAGTGTCATGTGACAGTCTTCCGCTGACGTGAGCCATAGAAGTGAAGTGGAATGATTGGATTCAGCGCAAAGCAGACGCCTATACTTGACCAACACACAAGGGCAAAAACCGTCGATTCTCTTACTGTATCAGTGGTTAGTGGATACGAGAAATTTTCTCTGCAGACTGTTAGCCCTAACACGGTCAGGAAGTCAACTGCGCGAATTCGTTTCGCAACTGCAGGGCACGCTAATATTACAACGCATATGATCAACTTTCTTGTAGATCCACTGCTGCCCACAACAACGTACATTTTTAACAATTCTTTAACCTCTTACACCTTCTCATCAGACTTGAGGAAAGGACTCATAAAACATTTACCAAATAAGCAATCTTCCACACAACCCTCCGACTACAGACCGATTTGAATTCCGCTCACTAATTATTTAACATCACATAATCTTTTAGATTAATACCAGTCTGGTTTCAGGCAGAATCGCAGCACGACAACTGCTTTTACAAAAGTGACTAACGATTTAAAGCAAGCCACGGACAAACAGCAGGCGACTATTATGTGCTTATTAGATTTCAGCAGAGCATTCGAGACTGTTGACTTTGATATTAAACTTGCTGAACTCGAGTGCTTTAGAATAATTCCACTCACACCTTACATCGCACCAGTAATGTGTAAAGATTGGAACAAAATGATCACAATGGTGGAATGCAGTATCAGGACTCCCCCAAGGATAAGTATTGGGCCCGCTACTATTCTCATTATATGTTAATGACGTCTCAACTGTTCTCTTCCACTGGAAGTATCACTTATGCGCTGATGATCTCCAGCTATATCTAAGTGCAAACCCAACAAACTTGTGATGATGATGTTTGGTTTGTGGGGCTTTCAACTGCGCAGTAATCAGCGCTCGTACAAATTCCCAAACTTTACTCAGCACAATCTCGCCACTTTCATGAATGATTATGAAATGATGAGGACAACACAAACACCCAGTCATCTCCAGGCAGCTGAAAATCCCTGACCCTCCGGAAATCGAACCCGAGACCCCGTGCTCGGGAAGCGAGAACGCGACCGCGAGACTATGAGCTGCGAACAACAAACTTGTGCTCAGCCATCCGTCATGTAAATGCTGATTTACTTGCCTTGTCAGACTGAGCGCAGAAATTAGGTTTGAAACTTACTCCATCTAAAACACAAGCAGTCTTAGTCGCTCATAAACGACTCATTGCCCCTCAATGCCCGCCAGGTTAGCAGTGCGTTCTTACGCACTGCTTTCCGGGCGGGAAGGCGTGCCGGTTCCTGGTACGAATTCGTCCGGCGGATTAGTGTCGAGGTCCGGTGTGCCGGCCAGCCTGTGGATGGGTTTAAGGAGGTTTTCCATCTGCTTAGGCGAATGCAGGCTTGTTCCCCTTATTCTGCCTCAGACTACGTCGGCGATTGCTGCGGAAACACTGTCTCCACGTACCGGTACGCGTAGACCATAAATACTCTACCACGCAAACATTTGGGGTTTACACTCGTCTGGTGTGAGACGTTCCCTGGAATGGGGAGCGGGGGGTGGGGTCCAGTGGGGGCCGAACCGCCGCACAATAACCCTGGGTTCGGTGTGGGGCGGCGATGGGGTGAGTGAAATGCTGTAGCCTGTTGTGGGGTTGTGAATCACTGAGGGCTGCAGCGGAAACGAAGCCTCTCCGTCGTTTCTAGGTCTCCAGTTCAATACAATACCCCTCAATACAGAGAATCTCTTTTACCATTAATCCTAAACGGCACAGAAATAACCTTTTCTTCTTCTGCAAAGAACATGGGAATAATTCTGGACCATCATGTAGACTGGACTGAACACGCAATTGCAAATCTGTAAGAAGGCGTCAGCGTCACTTCACTCACTACAGAAATATAAAAAAGTGTTTCCTTTTGAGGTTAAAAAGAAGCTCGTAGAGTCGCTTACACATCCTATACTCGACTACGGTGATGCTATTCTCCACGGACTTTCGTACGAAAGCTCACGCAGGTTGGAACTGGCGATGTGCGCGACACATTTGTGACATTCACTTTTTCGACCGTATCACTCCTGCCTACAAACAATTATCATGGTTACGTGCCAATATGCGTAGAGACACTCTTACCCTATGCTTGCTCTACCTTCTCAATCACTGCATCCCTTCTATTTATCGTCAACTTTTACACCACTATCTGAACAGCACAGCGGAAACACCCGCTCTAAACACAATAAAATCCTCTCTGTGCAGCACATAACAATGCCATATTCTCCAAATCATTCTCTGTATTAGGAACCCGATTCTCGAACAATCTTCCACAAAATATCAGAGAAACCAAATCCCTTACAAGCTTCAAAAGACAGCTAATGGCCCACCTATCACAATAGCCATCTATCTCATACTCAGCTCTGCAGCTTTGTGTCGCAAATTCCCTCTACCCCACAACTCTCCCTCCCCCTCCCCCTCCCCCACCCCACCATCTTGCCAAGCATAGTTTGCATTTTGTTTTCTATATTCCACTGTCATTGTCACTTCAATATTCTTCTTCATCTATATTCTTTTCACTCCTGATAACTCTAATCATAGACTCAAATGTACAAAAAGTAATTTATATAATTCCTTATGCCATTCACTATTATTATTATTAGTGTCAACTATTACTATTATTATTAATATTATTTATTTATTTATCGTATCCAAGACATCACCATTTTACAAACAAAAAAAATTATATTACAATGCAAGAGAAGCAGTTATAATACAATAATACATGGTTATAAGGTAAATTAACTACAATAATATAGGAAAGTATGTAACATATAATGATAAGCGCTAAGGATGCGAAACAGAGCGATTTTCATATCCCACGTGAAGCCCAATACACTGCAGCTTGAATAGCCTTGTCATTTGCTTCAAATAGGTCTCGAGTCGAACACGGGTTGTTTAGTTTCCTGCAGACCAGTAGGTGTTGTGGGTCTTGCTGTTCTCCACACTCGCAGGGATCGTCTGCACTGATGTAGCCCCATTTTTCCAAGTTTGCTCTGCATCTTGATACGCCTGTTCGTAGTCTATTCAGGGCTTTCCAGGTCGTATATTTAATATTATTATGACTATTATTACTGCGAACTTATTTGTGAAATCTTTGGTAACTGTTGTTCGTCAGATGTGAGAGAAGCCCTAAGGCCTTAATCTGGTCAGGCTAAATAAGCAATATATAAATAAATAAAATGGGTGGACGTGGAGACGCCACAGAATGGCAGGAAGGAGCATTAGTTTTTAGACTTGCCCACGACCAACCCAGGAATGATGATGGCCGATTTGTTGATGTATCAAAGCAGAAAGTCCACCGTGTCTCCGGAATTATGTATCACTCAAAGCCATCAAACATGGCTTAAGAACAGCGTTCGTCGAAAGATCGTATCCGCCAGGAGCTGGAGACTAGTGTCATGCCGTGTTAATGACAATCCGTTTCAACCGCAACAAGAACTGCTACCCGCTTGAATTTTCGCACGCAAAGGCCTGGTTAGTTAACTCGGAAACGGCGCAACGTATCGATTTTTTTCCCTTAACGTTATTTCTCAGCACAGCCTACCCTGCAACACACGCTGTTTCTGACCATCCTGTATAATAATAATAATACCGGAAAGCTGTAGGCCCTACTCCAATGCCCGGCTGTCAGCCTATGTAATTAAGTGTTGGACAGGCAGTTCTTAAAGAATGAAGGCAAAATAGATAAAGAAAAGAACTAGTCTTGGCTGACCAACGGTACCCAAAAGAAGGAAACTGAAGGACTGATGTTTTCTGCACTGGAACAAGCCACCAGAACTGATGCTATAAAATCCAGAATCAAGAAATCAGCGAAAACCCAAAGTGTAGACTCTGCAAAGAAGCTAACGAAACAACTGACTATAACTTGAGTTGCGCCTACATCTACATGATTACTCTGCAGTTCACAATTAAGTGCATGGCAGAGGGTTCGTCCAACCACCTTTAAGCTATTTCTCTAGCGCTGCACACACTAAGAGCGCTCGGGAAAAACGAACACTTAACCCTTTCCGCGCAAGCTCTGATTAATTCTATTATGATGATCATTTCTCCCTATGTAGGGGAGAGCCAACAAAATATTTTCACACACTGAGGAGAAAGTTGGTGATTGAAATTTCATGAGAAAGTCCTGCCGTAGCGGAAAACGCCTTAGTTTTAATGACTGCCACCCCAAATTCGTGTATCATATCCGTGGCACTCTCTTCCCTATTTCGCGATAATACGACGGTAATCCCGAAAGTAAAGCCTCCTATTTTTTTATAAGTACATAGACCTGTTTATTTCTACAGTGGTTTACATCAGTTCACAGCTTGAACATATAGCTATTTTTCGACATAATCACCATTTCTGTAGACGCTGTGGCAGTTTTTATATGCCCATGTCATACCAGATCGCCGCCATGCTGTTCTGAAAGTTATGAACCTCTTCTTTCACCTCGTCGTCGGAGCTGAATCGCTTTCCGGTCAAATGTTCTTTTAACCTAGGAAACAGGTGGTAGTCACTGGACGCCAAGTCAGGACTATAGGATGGGTGGGTGATTATGTTCCACTGAAACTGTTGCAGCAGAGCAACGGTTTGCCGAGCGAAGTGTGGGCGAGCGTTGTCATGGAGAATGTGTACGCCCTTGCTCAACATTCCTCTTCACCGGTTCTGAATTGTCCGTATGAGTTTTTTCAGAGTCTCGAAGTACCTGTCAGTGCTAATTGTGGTCCCTGCGATTTAGCTCCGACGACGAGCTGAAAGAAGAGGCATGGTGGCGAGCTGGTATGACATGGGCAAACAAAAACTGCCACAGCGTCTACAAAAATGCATCGACAGAAATGGTAATGATGTCGAAAAATACCTAAATGTTCAAGCTGTAAACTGATGTAAACCATTGTACAAACAAAACTGCCCTTCTTTGAACTTTTTCGATGTCCTCCGTCAATTTTATCTGATGGGGATCCCTAAGTATTTAGTTGTTGCAAAAAGATCGCTTAGACTGATTACAAGCATAAGCATAATGATGTGGAACTAATTATACACTTGAACTTAAGCCAAAATTATGATCTGCCGGCAGAAAGGAACTTGTGGGACCACAAGCCAGAAAAAAGTTGTCGAGAACAAACACGCCCATTTACTGTGGGACTGCTGACTTCACAGAAATCGAATGCTCGAACACAATACACCAGACATCACAACTGCGAAGAAAATGAGCATGTGAACCATTGACATTGCCTTCCCAGGCGACAGCGCAATCGACAAGAAGCAACCTGAAAAACTTGCCAGATACAAGGACTTGAAAATCGAACTACAGCGACTCTGGCGTAAACCAGTGAAAAAGTGATCTCGCCACAATGGGAGCAGAGGGAAAAGATTTTAATGGTGGTGGTGGTTAGTGTTTAACGTCCCGTCGACAACGAGGTCATTAGAGACGGAGCGCAAGCTCGGGTTAGGGAAGGATTGGGAAGGAAATCGGCCGTGCCCTTTCAAAGGAACCATCCCGGCATTTGCCTGAAACGATTTAGGGAAATCACGGAAAACTTAAATCAGGATGGCCGGAGACGGGATTGAACCGTCGTCCTCCCGAATGCGAGTCCAGTGAGATTTTAATGGGCACGTTAAGACGACTAGCATAGATAAAATATCCATATGCCAACTACAAAATGCTACTTTACTGGAATCTGCACGCATTATCCGCCGATATATCGGGCAGTACACGCTTAGGAAGTGTCCAACTAGCGATAAAATGCTAAATCCAGTGAATGTATTTGCCGTTTTTACTATTAAAGTAATAATAATAACAATAATAATAAAAAAAATGAATTTAGCATAGAAACTATGAACATCTGCAATAAGAACAATATTTCTATCAATGCAAAATTGAGATATTATTAGACAGGCATCCGCCGTGAAGCCTATTACACAGCAGAAACTCTTAACTTATTAAGAACAGTAGTGTTTACGAGACTAGAACTGGTGGGACGAAAGATTCTCAGGTGGATATTGGGATTATGAGGAAGAGAAGATGGTCAATTTAGGAGACGACCGAACGAAGAGCTGTATACCAAGATCGAGAGAATCTCTGAAATAATCAGGAAAAGGAGCGTGTTTTCGAACACATCCTTAGAATAGACCAGGTGAGATTAATACATGAAACAATACAATTTCTGGTGAACAAAAAAGCAAAGTACGTTGGACCAAAGATGAACAAAGGGATCTGGATGAAATGGGAATACACGAACCGGAGATACGCAACAAGGTGATTTTTAAATAAAAAAATTTCAGGCTTTCACAGGTTTCGAGGACAGAACTAGGTCCAGAACAAAATAATCATGGGCAGTGGTTCTCAGAGGGTCAAAGCGCAAAGAACAGTAGTAGCAGTAGTAGTAATTATAATAAATAATAAAAAAAACACTGGGTTATTGAACATGAAGAGAGCCTTATACAGAACACAGGGTATTTACAACAAGAAATATCTATCTACCTGTACCAAAATTCGTCACTATAACACTGTAATCAAACCTGAGGTGTTATACGGCAGTGAGACACTGGTGTTACACACAAAAGCCGACCTCGAGAACATTCTCACACAGGAAAGAAAAATCATTAGGAAAATTATTGGACCAATACTCACGGACGAAGGATATAGGCTTCACTGCAGGGACACCACAGAGTTCTCCAACATCGCAGCGGACATTAGAAAGAGGCGACTAATATTTTATGGACGCATCAGCAGACTCCCACAGACCGAACTCACCAACAGAATCATCAGGTACATCCAGGGACTCAAGACCATTACACTCTGGATGACACAAGTCAAAATTGATCTCGAAAGAGCTCAGATAGATTCAGCGGACGTTATGGACAAAGGCGTCTATAGACACAAGACGTACAAGTGGGAAAAGACGTCAGAGAACGGCTCTGAGCACTATGGGACTTAACTTCTGAGGTCATCAGTCCCCTAGAACTTAGAACTACTCCTGGCTAACCTAAGGACAACACACACATCCATGCCCGAGGCAGGATCCGAAACTGCGACCGTAGCGGTCGCGCGGTTCCAGACTGTAGCGCCTAGAGCCGCTCGGCCACAAAGGCCGGCGACGTCACAGATAACAGCACCTAAAGCCCAAAGGCTAAAGTGGACTGAAGAAAGGAAGAGAGCCTTTAGTGAACGAATGAAGGAGTACTGGAAGAACAAGTAGTCATGAATGCCTCGCGTGGTCTGATAAAAGGCCTGTAAGGTATGTAATAGTAATAATAATATCCCTTAAATATACTTTTCTGCTACAATAATAATCTCGTGTTACGTTCTCGTTTTGATAGTGAAGATATTTAATATAAAGCTACAATGTGAACTGAAACTCATGGTAAATAATGTTTGTTGCACAACTTCACGGCTTCATGATAAGACTATCGCAGAAAGCCCTCACTATCTTCTGGAGAAAGAAAAAAGTTCCAACATGATATTTTACTGAACCTCGTACCACACCTAAAATGAAAGCTACCACGCCTGTCGGACACAAGATCAAACCGCAAAAACGACATTAAAATGTGAGAATACAACCATGCAGTTATCTAAATTTGAAAGTGACTCGACCAAGTGAATCAAGTTTCTTGCTTCGCAATTTATGCGGGTCTTTTCCTTATGCATCCCTTTCTCTTTTGGCATTTATGCCATGCAGACTGACTTGCTCGCCCTTGTTGGAGGACTTGTCTTACACAGGTACAGTCGGAAATGAGAAAAATGTAGGTGAGGAGAGGATGCTAAGGAAGGAACTCGGCCGCATACAAAAGGATGGCACGTACGAAGAAAACCCTTTGAGAGTTTTAACCAGGTTACTGCGGAAGGAGTGCGTTGACACGCAATAAAGAGAAGTTGGCAGCGGCAGGTGAAGGCACGGAGACAGCACTTTCTTCGAACCGGTTTGCCGGACAGCGGCGGGCCGCTACAAAGGCCTACATTCCTACGCAGCGCTGGCGCACGCGAGAACACGCAGCTGCGACAGCTTCAGTTCGGCTGTCACATGTTTCCTGTCTGCGGCACCTCATTGCGGACCAGTACGGTCCCGGCGCAACGTGGCTAGCGACAGAGACTCACTTCCTGTACTGGAGAGCTTTCCTGAACGCTGACTTGAACAGCACAGTGCTTCACGTGCATGTCCTTAACAGACGTAGCATGACCTCACCCTTCTCTGACCTGTGAAGCAACCTAGGCCATTGGCTACTCGATGTGACGAAACATCTAGTCATCTCCTGTTCCTTCCTTGTATAGTGGGGTGACACAGAGGCTAAGGCACTGGAAGCATATTCGGGACGAGCGGGTTTCAAATCCTCTTACGATCATACAACTTTAAATTTTCTCTGGTTACCCTAAACGGATTGCCGGCCGGGGTGACCGAGCGTTCTAGGCGCTACATTCTGGAACCGTGCGACTGCTACGGTCGCAGGTTCGAATCCTGCCTCGGGCATGGATGTGTGTGATGTCCTTAGGTTAGTTAGGTTTAAGTAGTTCTAAGTACTAGGGGACTGTTGACCTTAGAAGTTAAGTCCCATAGTGCTCAGAGCCATTTGAACCTAAATGGATTACGTGAATGTTGGAATGATTCCCATGGACCTTAAAGAGGAGGGGGGAGGGGGAGGGGGAGGAGGAGATTGGTGTTTAATGTCCCGTCGACAACGGGGTCGTCACAGACGGAGCACAAGCTCGGATTAGCGAGGATGGGGAAAGAAATCGGCCGTGCCCTTTCAAAGGAACCATCCCGGCATTCGCCTGAAACGATTTCGGGACATCACTGTAAATCTGAATCAGGATGGCCGGACGCGTGTTTGAACCGTCGTCCTTCCGCACGCGAGTCCAGTGTGCTAACCACTGCGCAATCTCGCTCGGTGCCATGACATCTACATTTATACTCCGCAAGCCACCCAACGGTGTGTGGCGGAGGGCACGATACGTGCCACTGTCATTACCTCCCTTTCCTGTTCCAGTCGCGTATGGTTCGCGGGAAGAACGACTGCCGGAAAGCCTCCGTGTGCGCTCGAATCTCTCTAATTTTACATTCGTGATCTCCTCGGGAGGTATAAGTAGGGGGAAGCAATATATTCGATAACTCATCCAGAAACGTACCCTCTCGAAACCTGGACAGCAAGCTACACCGCGATGCAGAGCGCCTCTCTTGCAGAGTCTGCCACTTGAGTTTGATAAACATCTCCGTAACGCTATCACGCTTACCAAATAACCCTGTGACGAAACGCGCCGCTCTTCTTTGGATCTTCTCTATCTCCTGCGTCAACCCGATCTGGTACGAATCCCACACTGATGAGCAATACTCAAGTATAGGTCGAACGAGTGTTTTGTAAGCCACCTCCTTTGTTGATGGACTACATTTTCCAAGGACTCTCCCAATGAATCTCAACCTGGTACCCGCCTTACCAACAATTAATTTTATATGATCATTCCACTTCAAATCGTTCCGCACGCATACTCCCAGATATTTTACAGAAGTAACTGCTACGAGTGTTTGTTCCGCTATCATATAATCATACAATAAAGGATCCTTCTTTCTATGTATTCGCAATACATTACATTTGTCTATGTTAAGGGTCAGTTGCCACTCCTTGCACCAAGTGCCTGTCTGCTGCAGATCTTCCTGCATTTCGCTACAATTTTCTAATGCTGCAACTTCTCTGTGTACTACATCATCATCCGCGAAAAGCCGCATGGAACTTCTGACACTATCTACTAGGTCATTTGTATATATTGTGAAAAGCAATGGTCGCATAACACTCCCCTGTGGCACGCCAGAGGTTACTTTAACGTCTGTAGACGTCTCTCCATTGATAACAACATGCTGTGTTCTGCTTGCTAAAAACTCTTCAATCCAGGCACACAGCTGGTCTGATATTCTGTAGGCTCTTACTTTGGTTATCAGGCGACAGTGCGGAACTGTATCGAACGCCTTCCGGAAGTCAAGGAAAATAGCATCTACCTGGGAGCCTGTATCTAATATTTTCTGGGTCTCATGAACAAATAAAGCGAATTGGGTCTCTCACGATCGCTGTTTCCGGAATCCATGTTGATTCCTACAGAGTAGATTCTGGGTTTCCAGAAACGAAATGATACGCGAGCAAAAAACATGTTCTAAAATTCTACAACAGATCGACGTCAGAGATATAGGTGTATAGTTTTGCGCATCTGCTCGACGACCCTTCTTGAAGACTGGGACTACCTGTGATCTTTTCCAATCATTTGGAACCTTCCGTTTCTCTAGAGACTTGCGGTACACGGCTGTAGAACACTTTAAGTGTCACTGTAAATACAAGGCGATTCCGTGATGACATTACAAACTTTCAGGGATGATGGAGATGGGTAAATGTATCAATATGAGGTGAGGGATCCCTGTCCGGAATCGACCGAGTCGTTCTGATACCACTGACAGCAGAATATATGAACTGGTACTGCCGTTGCTAAGACTATTGGCAAGGCAACTTTCAGAGATGGTAGTATGGACCAAAAAAAGGAAGAAAGTCTAGAAAAACATGGACTCTAAAATGCATACCTTAAAAGCTATGGTCATTATTCAGCAGAAGAGATGTGTTTCACTGTAGCCAAGACGAATAAGTGCTCATAGCTCATAAGAAGTGCGTTTTAGAGCCCATAGTTACAGGTAATTTTTTTCTTTGTTTAGTCTATACTACCTTTACCAAAAATATGGAAACCAAAGAGCTTGCAGCAGAAGACATTTATTTCACAGTGATCATTGTACAACAGTCCCGGCTCATGTATTCCACTGTCAGAGGCATCAGAACGATTCTCGGTTGTAACTTTCGACTCTGTAGTTTCCCGACAAGGGTTCCTTACCTCAGATTGACACATTCACCCATCTCCAACATCCCTGAAAGTTTGTAACATCATGAGGGATCACCTGTACGTATATAACACTAGTCTTAAATGTTGTTTGTTTCTTTATTTACAACAGACAATCGATTTTCACAATTGTTTCTCTGTAATCACCACTACCTTCTGCCATTTATATTTCTAGGTGGGTAGGCTTCAGATACCACAGAAAAAATGAATAACGATATGAATATTTACCAAAGGTCTTTGAGGCACCCGTCTTCAGAGCTGGTTTTGAGTTCAACTAGCATTTGTCGCCTGTGGATTTACTCACCTGACATAAACGACAGTACGTGTAATTTACAGGAACATTTTCTACATTATAAAGCATAAAATCAATATAGAAGTCGTATGTAAGCGTATCTACATATGGCTCTCTTCCCCGTCGTACATGGAAGCAAATTCCTAGTTACATCCAACTGTACTGATTATATGCTGGGAAATGCTGCTTCTAACGAAGAATGAACATTGCAGGTAATATTATTTCACAAATTAATTCGAAAACGTTAGCCGATGAGGTAATATAAATTATTCCCGCTGGCAGTGCACATGCAGGACAATTAATAGAAATAAATAGCACGATGAAAACAGTTTACGTACACACTCGAATCCAATAGATATACTATTTGCGAATTTTTAATAGTTTGTTTAGTTGGAGCGATCATACTAACATTCGTGGACGTTTCTTTTAGATCTACAATAATTTCACGGAGGTGGCTCAGGACCATGGTGGAGGAAGTTCTAGCTGATCATGTAATGGAGTGCTGGGAAGAGTTTACAGAAGAGCACGCAGAAGATTCAGTATTTTCAGGAGACACTGATGCAGACGATGTAGCTACAATCACTACAGTTTCAAACACTACTACAGCAACTGATGGTAGAGTCTGGGTAACACAGTGTCAAATGGACCTATGGGCGAAATGTCTTGTTTAGATTCAGTAAGTAGCACAGACTGACTGGCTGCGCTCGAAGAAACATTTTATGAAAGTCGTGAAACTGACTCTGATACTAAATTGCCTGCAAATTTAGATTTATACGCATGGTCTAAAGTTGGCTGTGAACACCTTTTCTCAGGGATACATGTTCTTGCTGAGGTCATGTGTGTGCTTACAGAAACTGATGTTGATAATTCCCTGCAGATGTTTTCAAACTTACCACTGAAACTATCCTGTATGATTTTGGCTCCTGATTAATTGGTGTGAATATTTACCACCCCAGAACTCTTGATGACCTTGCAAATACGCAATAAATTGAGCAGTTTTACGGCTTACTATTCCGAAAGAGAACATACCGACATATTTCATTATTCTACTAGCTACGCCATTTTGTTACTTAAAGGGTCAGAAAAAAAAATCCTTCGCAATGCCCGTCCGATTCAAGACTGTGCACAGCCTCTGATGCCCACGACGCTGACGATACGTTAAACGTAAAATTTCCTTCTTTCCCGTTGTTGTTCGTTGCAGTTTCTCCATTCACTTAATAACTTTCAGGAGCACTTTTGCTAACATTACAGAATTTAGTCTCGGGGGAAGCGTTTAAATTAAGTTCTGATAAGTACGGCAAAACCATCATTGCCAGGCTTCGAGGCGATTGGAATAGCGAATGAATGGTTCGAATGGCTCTTAGCACTATGGGACTTAACTTCTGATGTCACGAGTCCCCTAGGCTTAGAACTACTTAAACCCAACAAACCTAAGGACACCACACACATCCATGCCCGAGGCAGGATTCGAACCTGCGACTGTAGCAGCAGCACAGTTCCGGACAGAAGCGCCCAGAACCGCTCGGCCACGAGGCCGGCCGAATTGGAGTAGCATGTAGCACTAAAAAATGTTTGCCTCAGTTAAGGTCTGGGCATTGAGCAAGGAGGGCCAACAAATCAAAATGATTTCCTTTGAATCATGAAGTTGGTTTGTGGACGCGAGCATCATCACAGTTATAAATGAAAGGCCAAATTCCAACGAGAGGGTGAGAAGTATAATATTTCATGAAATGTTTATAAAAACAGCGTTTATTCTAGCGTCAACCAAGACTTACGGTCCGAGCGAAAACTAGGCGGAACATCCCCAAACCATGTGAACACGTTCGCCGTAGCAACGAACCCCGGAAACAAACGTTCACTAAACATCTTCTAGGTTCACATACCCTCATCTTAGTGAGTGCCATATCATGTAGCTTGGCTCTTCGCTATCTATGACAACCCGCAGCTGTCACACAGAAAAATGAAATGATCGTATACAGCACTCCTGACGATGTCACGCATTCGTTCGTTAGGTGAGTTGCTTATGGACTGCAGCAAAATCATGAAAATCGAGTCACATGATCCACAGATGGTTGTTTTTGGCGTGAAGCTCAGAACTAGAATTGTAACGAGTATCCTCTGCACTATTTGTCAAGGATGCCTAGCGTTTGGACCCTATTGATAAGTACACTATTCCTAACAAAGCGACAGTTGGTTTCAGTGCTCCCTTGAAGTTTCTGCTTCGCAGAACGTGGATGTGTATACGTGTATCTCGCATGGAAACACTGACTGAACGGCCCAATAAATATGCCCAGTTGTAAAAACTTATCTCTATTGACTCTTTATCATTCCGCCAGAAAGCACGTTCAATGGCGCTAACAAGTTGTGTCCAGTCCGATGCAAATCGTAGATACCAGATGGCCATCAGTGGTGTGTGTGTGTGTGTGTGTGTGTGTGTGTGTGTGTGTGTGTGTGACCTTGTCCATGTGGTACGAGAATGAATCTACGGTTTAACGCAAATCAAAACGGAGGTGCCACAGATGATCATCACTTTACGAGAGAAAAAATTCTCTTAGCCTAGGCGCGCCATACTCTGCGCCAATCGTACCAGGAAACAAATTGTAGGTAAAGAAGATGCAAGGCTGAGATTCAGGCTGAGATTCATTGACAGAATGTTAAGGAAATGTATTTCATCCACTACAGAATGGTTTACAAAACACTTGTAACTCACACTTTTGAGTACTGGTCGTCGGTGTGGGATCCTTACCAGGTTGAAGACAAGATCCAAGGAAGAGCGGAACATTTGGTCACGGGATGGTTTAGTGAGCGCGAGAGCTATACTTGGAAGCTCAACAAACTCGATAGACGTTACAAGAGAGGCGTTGTGCAGCACCGAGAAGTGATAAAATTCAGGGAAAGTACGCGTACGTTACAAGAAGAATCGAGCAAACATATTACTTCCACCCACACAAGTCTCGCGAAATGATGATAAAATCAGAAAGCTTAGAGCTCATACGGAGGTTACTTACAGCGGTTCTTCCCACATATAATTCGCGAACAGAACACGGAAAAGAACGAGCTGTATGTGGAGGGGGAGGGGGGGGGGGGGAATGCTACTGGCAGCACAAGTAGCCTCTGCAACACACTGTATGTCGCTTTGCGGAGTAACGATGTAGTGGTATCTTTGTGGATAATGTTCTTCAGATTGAACCAGTTATGCGCATCTCGCGTAATGACTCGAAAGCTTCAGTTTGCCCCTGGGTTAACCTCTGCTCCCTACTAGTTTCGCAGAAGTCATCCCACTATTCTACGTACGTCTCGTAGCCCCAAGTGAATATTCAACTTCACTAACCCCTCGGGGTTTTAACCGATAAGGAGTTATTTTGAAGCAGAGTGAAATCTATGAAATCTGGAATTAATGGGGAAGATCAGGGGTAAGTTAGAGATGTAAGTCGATCCGATGAGCATGTCTGGACCACTCAGTTATGTTACGTGGTAGAGGCCCGAAAGTTTTCTAACTGAGCCATCATGTCACATTTACTGTACATCTGTGACTAGAAACTTACTGGTTTCATCGTTCCGCAGTTCTAGTACAGAATTTGCACAAAATATTTCTTATTATTTAAAAATATTCAGGCTCAGGTTTTTAACCATGCTAGAAATTTGTTTTTCCTGGTGGTCCAGAGTAGCGAATGAAGGAAACAAAATAATTCGTCAGTTTCTCGTCACTTACCTAGATACCTCTGGCGCATCAACTAGCGTGTGTTCCAGTTGCAACTTTCCCGGTTGATCGAGACGTTGCAGCTTTAATCACCTCCATGACCTACTCGGCGTTACACGTTCGTAGAATAGCCTGGTAACAAGGACAAGGTGAGGTGGCCAGAGAGCCTTCGGGCTGAGAAAGTATAGTGGCGATTCCATCAAGCTACAAGGGGTGGTCAAATGAAAACGAGGCAGAAGGAAAAAAAGTAAGTTAACTTTTTATTACTTCGAAAGTAATAACTATAACTGTTCATAAATTTATTGCACTGTGAGACAAGACGGTCAATGTCTTCATGGAAAAATGTTTGCGGTTCGCTATGGAACAATGATCGTATCCAGGCGTGAACCTCTTCTTTCTAAGCAAACCAACGACCACGAATGTCTTTATATTCAGAGCTCCAAAACTACGGAAATTGCATGGGGACAGATCGGGATTACCTGGTGGATGTGTAAGTGCTTCCCAGCGAAACTTCTGCAGCGTTGTCGAAACAATCTTGGCATTGGGCGTGCATTATCCTACGACAGAATGGTGCCGTCCGACAACCCGCTGCTCACTGATTTTATGGAGCACGGCGCCACTATTAACGCACAGAGGTACGTGGACACACAGCAAAAGTTGAAGCGCTCCATGAAATCCAAAGGCCCAGAAAATTTGTCGGGCGGTCCCTTCTGTTGCAGGACAATGCCTGCAACATGTTGCCAAGAATGTTTTGAGTTCGCTGCGGAAGTTTCGCTGGGAAGCCCTGACACATCCTCCATACAGTCTCGATCCCTTCCCACGAGATTTCCATATTTTTGGAGTCCTGAAAAAAGACATCCGTGGCCGTCTATTTGCTTCGGACGAAGGAGTGCACGCCTGGGTAGTCATGGTTCCGTGGGTAGCCGCAATCATTTTTCCTTGAAGGCACTGACCGCCTTGTCTCACAGTGGGGTAACTGTATTAACATATATGCCGATTATTTATGAAACAATAAGTAGTTTACTTACTTTTATGCACCTGTCTCTTCTTCATTTGGCTGCCCCTTATATTAGGATTAAAAATGTGTGTTACACGTGTCACAGAAATTACGTATCATAGTTTGCTTGCAGTACACAAGACGGATCTACTGCTGATAGCAAGAGCAGTCGTGTAGTCTATTATAAGCACTCGTATATTAGAGCCATCCCACGAGGTTATATCTTAGATCCAAATAAAAAAAATTAACTTAGTCAAGAAGTTTAGGTGTACTACAAAATAGAGAACAGAGAGGAAAAAATTGAGAATGTTGGGGTAACAGTACTCTGCGCTCTTTCAAAGATTTAGAAAATAAAACTGCTCACACAGTTACATAAGACTATTTAAATACTCAACAACACGTTTTACTAAAATATACGACAGACTGCGACACCTGCGCTTCGATTATAGAATTCAGATTGAAAAGTCGGGATAATGTGTCATCGTCGTTGAGGTCTACAGAGATGTATCACAAGTTTGGACTGGACAATTCGGGCAAGAACGAGAATAAACAAACATGCCGTGGCCTTGCCTCTCAATTTATTTACGGAAATCATGGAAAACCTATATTATGACTGCTGAACTGTGATATGAAACCACCATGTCAGTCTGAGTTCATTGTGCGATGAATTTTACCTTTCTGCTGTGTTTAGATCGTGTTGACTTCAACAATATAAGTTTTCAGAGGTTTTGTATTCATTGGAAAAGCATAAATTGGAGTATGAAATATTTCACCTTTAAGCAGCTGCATTTCCATTTATCTATTTACATATTTGGGGGATTTTTCAAATGTCCGGAAATGCATGAATTTGGCATTACCTTTTCAAATTTTAACATAAGTTAATGCAATGTCTAATTGCATAAAGGCTTCATAAAAATATGGCGTTCGAAAATAACGGTGACAGAACTGAATTGCAGCAGTGACCATATTATTAAATTGTGCGAACTACCTGAAATTTGGAACAAATAATGGTTTTTAAGTCACCGTGGATAGATATATAGCTACTTGAGAACTTCCAGATCCTTTTTGCTGCGTTCCAACTAGAAACTAAATGCTGACGCAGAATGCACAAAACTAAAACAGCCGTCTGCAGAGACGCGTCTTTTGCTCCATCGTGTACAGAATTTACAAAACCTGCTAACCCATTGTTACTATTTGTGAACGAATGACCTGTCGCAAACAGAAAAAGGAGAAAAATTCGACAATTCTGAATATTCGCTGGTTTCTGCATAACCCTACTGTGGTCTGCCCCAGTAGTAAGAGTCCGGAGAAGACAAGCGGCGGTACCTCCCCTACGAGAAAGACGTTAAAGTAAATGCCAAGTCAAATGAATTATTAAAACGGTCTTAAAATAGCGTAGTTTTACTCGCTGTTATGAATTTCGAAGTAAATCGTAGCCGTCGGGTGTTTAGCTTACTACTGAGGGACCTCCTCCACAATATCACCTTGTATCGACGAATGGTTTGTTGCTTCCTCGCAAGTGTCATTTTACTTTTATACATAGTAAACGTACTGTTTTGTACACAACACTGGAGCGTAAGGAAGCACACAAAACACTACACATGCAGAGTATGTATGTTAAATAGCACCGGCATATGCGATGAAGCAGAGCGTCACTCATAAAATAAGCCACTACCACGTTGACACGGCAATAAAGGTCTCTCAATAGAAATATGAGGCCTTAATGATCTTGCTTCGTAATGAACATTGCGAATAATAATACTTTAAAATACTTACAAAATATTCCCCACTCCCCACATACGCAGACAAAGAAAACAATTTTACAATCATCAGTTTAATTTTATAAATATATCATGCACAACAATAGAGTACATCTGTCTCTAGGCTGTAATAGCGTACTTGTGAATGAGTGAATGACAGGATCTTTTACTGAATCAAAGTCTGAAAGACAATGCATTTGAAATAAATCGAATATATTAAGTTTCGTCCTCACCTTTGGAGCTGTAGTTAAAAATGAACAACGAAACATACTTACAAAACATGCAAAACAATTATATTTGGTTAAATGTATTCACAGTTTTCATAATGATAATTGAGACTTCCATAAGGCTCTGTATTTTACTGATCTCTATTCTTTTAAACACTTGGCTGTGTACCGTTTAGCACAGGAATAAAGGAGTACATATCGGAGAAGACCTTTGTCGCCGTTGTGCAATGAGGCTGTGGTTTCAACAAGCACAAGTTTTATGTTGGGAGTACTATAAAAAACTGCACACACGACAGTCATCTATTTATAGTTTTGTAAGAACGCATTCGGGAGTCTGGAAGTATTTTGTGTTTCTGGCGAAGATTTCAACGTAGATTATCTGTATAGAAGAAAACATCTTAAACTTCATTTTCTTTGACCTTGTCAATGGTAGAGAAATCGCAATTTAAGTTGTGCAATAAGTTAACCTAGGTTTTCGGGGCTTTTGGTCGGGTATCGTTACTATTATTTTACTAAAACAGTGGTACGCACATTACAAAGTTTTTAAGCACACGAACCGTTACAGAAATCATGCCACCGATCCGATACGACTCCTGGGAATTTATAACCACCAGCACGGGAAAATAAATCCAGCATTGATTTCGCGTTTCTGCTAAAACGCTCACATCAGCTGGTAAAACAAATATAGCAGACTGCGTATGAATGGCTCCCAGTACCCTGTCCAGTGGATTTCATTTCACGAACTGTCTTCAACAAACATTTCAAGTATGAAACTTTCTAAACTTAATATATGGCACATTTTTCCATGGTGTAGTGATTAACGTAGCTGACTAATGACATAAAAGTCCAGGTTCGATTCCTGGTGATCAACACGGACTTTTCTGACTTAGGAATTCTGGTACGAGAGGGTCTACAACGGGATTCACCTAGATTCTTGAAGCCAACTCAGACGCTGCTTTAATAAATAAGCACTTGCACCGAAACAATCCGATGAAGAGGCGTAAAATCTAGCTCTTGCCCTTGGTTGGGAGTCACACGAAATTTGTCGAACGACATCGTTTCGAAACACACAAAACAATGCTACGTCTATCCGCTACATCAAAGATACGAGGGTTGGAACTTTAATAGCGGCAACTATTTATTTACAGCTCGTACAAAATAGATACATGTTTCAAAGTTTTACTGACCTCCAAAGTAGTCACCATCATTGTGTATAACCCGTTGCCAGCGATGTGCCAGTTGTGATGACAGTTCGAGCGGTGCTAGGTTGTGTTCTAAAAATGAACAGCACATAGACAGAAGTGATGACCCTTTCTGCAGGACCTGGCCATCATTTTGCAGGGCAATGATCAAGTCCAAGCTGTTACTGATTTGTTTGACTGATGGGGCTGCTAAGTGCTATACCACCAACTGCACTCCCCTGACTCAAGCCCTCGTGAGTTCAACTCGATTTTTAAACTGAAGGAAACTCTTCACGGCATTCGCTTCAGAACTGCTACAAATTCGTCGGGCAATAGACCGCGCCGCTCCAACTGTCAACACAACTGGCACTGCTAAGACTCCCACATCTCTGGCAACGGGTTATACACAATGCTGGTGACTACTTTGAAGGTCTGTAAAGCTTTGAAACACGTATCTATTATGTATGAGCTGTAAGTAAATAGTTGCCACTATTGAAGTTCCAACCCTCGTAGTAAGGGTGCCTCGTCAAGAAATATAACGTGTTTGACAGCTATTCCCATCCTCTGCAAATGATGGAGTTTCAATTGCACAGCCATACCAAAGCGTGGCGTCGTTAGGGAATAGGACCCGAACTTTATGAGCGTCGAACAAACGAAATAACTAACGTTCGCTTAACATATTAAGTAAAACACTTTTTCGGGCTTTTAATTTACCCATACCCTACGAAGTAATTTCTTGGTATCTCTACAAAAGGAAGGGCACTGCCACGAAAGGTAAGGGTTTGAGTCGCGAAACAGTACACGCTTTGAAACACGTATCTATTATGTATGAGCTGTAAGTAAATAGTTGCCACTATTGAAGTTCCAACCCTCGTAGTAAGGGTGCCTCGTCAAGAAATATAACGTGTTTGACTTAGCTATTCCCATCCTCTGCAAATGATGGAGTTTCAATTGCACAGCCATACCAAAGCGTGGCGTCGTTAGGGAATAGGACCCGAACTTTATGAGCGTCGAACAAACGAAATAACTAACGTTCGCTTAACATATTAAGTAAAACACTTTTTCGGGCTTTTAATTTACCCATACCCTACGAAGTAATTTCTTGGTATCTCTACAAAAGGAAGGGCACTGCCACGAAAGGTAAGGGTTTGAGTCGCGAAACAGTACACAATTGTTGTTTGTCACAATGTTTCATTAATTCTGGAAGAATGTACTGAAATTAAATCGTTGACAGCAACACTGATCTACCAGTGGAAAACTTGGAAATACGGCTCATCGGTGGTGAAAAGCAACGGAAACTTGACAGCTAAAGCACCAGGCTCTGACAATTTCAGTCGTGCTTTCACCAAATATGCTGCAGCATTTGTTTCTTTCTTACCTAACACTTAGCGTGAATCCTTCTCACAACGAACAGGGAAAATAACTGGGAACAAGCACAGGCTAGAAGATCTGAAAAAAATTTAGACCCAGCATCATTAACGGAAGTACGATGCAGGATTCTAGAACATATTCTGTATTCTAATACATATCCTCTAACAGCAAAACGTTTCACTCCAAGACGATACAGAACATATTTTTGAGACCTATTTCTGGAAGATGTCGCATCACTCTAATACAGCGTGTTCTGTCTTGACATTCTAGAGGATATTTTCGCGTAACTGCAGCAAAATTTTACGGTCTTTAAGTACGACGAGACGTTTATAAAAATTGTTATGTACGGAAATCAAGTAGACCAGAGCGGTTCCTCTCAAATGTGAGCCTACGATGTCACTACTGCGCTATAATCATCTTTGAGAGCATTATGGTGTACAGTGAAACATCCAAGACCCTGGAAGAGATGCACAAACGCTTATGAACGAGGGCTCAGAACAGGCCAATACCTGTACCATCTTCACAAAGGCTCATTTGACCGTGGAAAGAAATTCCGTTCTCAGGGAGAGGCTGTGACAAACTAGCAACGCCCACAAACGCAACCACTGCGTAGTAAGTCACGTTGCGAAGTAGAATTAATGAAGCCGAACGAACGCGATATGTAATACAAATCCATTATTCCAGTTCTTGATGTTCGAAACTTCGTGCGACTACCTGAAACAGACTCGCCATTACCTCCCCCGTCCACATGCGTTCTAAAAAAAGTACACAAATGACTGTTAGTACCTTGCTCACCGGCCAATCCACGATAAGGACTGAAGTAACCATTAAACCTTTCAAGTCCAATACGCCCTATCTGTGCGAAAGCTTGTTGAGCATTCTGAGATAGTACGACAGATAACAACTAAAAGTGTCTTTTGTGTAGTAACACTAGCTTTGGGAGAAAGAAGGATCGAGAGCTTCGTCAAATCTTCAGCATATCTGAAACATCTATCGTTGTTGCCACACCTAAAACTGCTATTGTTGTCAAAAGGCCGGAATGTCTGTAGAGCGGTTACGAGGCCACGGTCCTTATCTTGCTTCTTCACACCATTCTCATTCGCGTCTTTCACAATCTCTTCCGGACGTTCAAACAAATAGGTATTTACTTAGCCTTGTTTCAACACACGATGCTCCTCGTAAGCAAAGGCTTGCCAGGGAAGTGACGGTGCAAAACAGCGCCGCTGCGTCAACGCGTTCTCTCTGGTATACCTAAGAACATCGACTGAATTGTCAACGAGAAAATGAGAATGTTAGAACCTAGCGTCCCGTTGAGGACGAGATCATTAAAGCCGGAGGAACAGTTGAGTATGACTAGGATGCAGTAGCAAATCGGCCATTTACAAACTACCCATCTAACACAGTTATAACCTCTTCACTGGCCTGGAAACGTTTTCCAGCCACTAAAACTTTTAGATGTGGGAGTAGGTAAGAGCCAATGGGTGAGAAATATGGTGAATAGGTTGGATGTTACAACAATTCGTACATCAAATTCGCCAGTTTTTTCCTTTGCCATAGCATCTGCGCGAGAATGCGCGTCCTCCTGAGCATATAGAATACCTTCTTTGCACTCAAGCAAGTTCCTTGCATAGTTTTTCCATCCAGATGGTAAATAAAACTAGTATATTAGCAGCCAGTTATAGTTTTTTGCTTTGCGACAAATTGCAAGAAAAATCTGTTTTACATCTCAGAAAACACTGACCATAACCACTACAGCAGATGAAAACGATTTCGCGTTATGTTTTGTGAGCTGTCACAGTCATGCACCTACCGCTTTGATTGCTGTTTCGTTTCTGTTATGCGGAGAAGCTATGTCTCCAAAACAGTAACAAATCTAGGCACAGTATCAGTTGGATTCTTTTTGAAATTGTCCGAACGACGCTGAGAGATTCGTTTACGCTTGTGAATTGCGTCAGGGTTCAATAAATGCGACAACCATCTTGCAAAAAACTTTCTCATAGATAATTCTTTGTGTAAAATACGCTGTACTCTTTTTCCTGATATGCCTATACTGTCAGATTCCACATACCTTTAAACTGCTGCTCGTCCAATTCCGTGTTATGTACTTTCGGGAAGTTTTCATCCGCGATTGCAGTTTTGGGAATGTCCTTTACATGGATTACATTTATGAGAAGGATGTCCACGCAGGAACTCGGTTTACAAATTCTAAACTGTTTAAAATGACGGTGCAGACTGCTTAGAAACTTTCATCATCATATAAATTTCCCTTGCCGATAAAGACTTACGACGGTACGGTATTTCAGTTCATCCATTGGAACGAAACAAACGCAAATAACCGCTACAAACAACCGTAAAAAAAGGACGACCAAAAATCGGTTAATAGCAACTCCAGCTCTGAGCCAAGTCAAGAGATTTATTCCTTGACCTTCCAGGTGAAATGCCTAGTGAAATTAAAGAAACACTGTACAAAAATTATATCGAGCGGAGGGCCACACACAGAAGAATATGTCTAGCATAATGTACAGTCACGCATTCGATGCCTCAACCACAGTAGTTTGCAATCTTGGCAATACGAAGCAAACTGTTAACAAAGGAATAGTTCATAAGTTTTGTGTTCCCCAGAGAGGGTGCATATTTTTCTAATAATAGGCGCGGAGAGGACCAACCAACTAAACTAAGCAGGGACTAAATTCACAAATATTAGTTAAAACTTTTTCTTTGTTTAAAAATATCTTAATAGTTCCAACCATAGGCGTCCGCAAGGTGGTGGGGGGTGAAGAGCAGGCACTTGGCCTCTCTCGGAGTCTAGGGAGACCGACTTTTATACGTTACAAAATTCTCACATATTTCTGGCAGTGGTTGTTTGCGATTCTACTAAATCACAGAGTTTAGCATTTCGGAGCGAAGTGGAAAATACTGTGGCTTTAAGAACCCCAACTTCGATTTGATTGTCACCTGGTTAACAGGAAATTGCAGTTCTCTTGGTGCAGTGGCGGGTTTGGAGCTGCCAAGGAGTCAAGGTGAATATGATCCTGTACTAAACAGAGTCAAGAAAATGTGTCCTATGTTTTCTCTGTTGCGTACTGTTACAGCAATTATGGAGTTGCCTAAAAGGACCGGTCCGAGAGCATTGCGCAGTTTCCAGCACAACGTAAGTGTGCAGTGTACTTGCCCGACGTCCGTCCACAACTCGCACAAGGACATCCCCTCCCACTACTGCACAACTTAATCACCACAGTAGTTTATCATTTGTTGCGGACAGAAGAAGATCCGTAGCAACTTCCTATTTTACACTGCAAAGCTGTTGTAGCACACTGAAGAACTGAGCCGTACTACATAATGTCAGTCTTTACGTACATTCAACTATGGGACCAAACGCATCAACAAGAGAGGGCTAAAGCGTAAAAATTTTAAGCTCTCAAAAACTCTCCTCTCCTGTAAATGAAACCTTCCCACCATTTGTACGTGGTGCAGCATGCAGTCACACGTACGAACCCTGCAATTCATTTAACATTACAGCACAATAATGTAAATAATGTATCGAACTGGGAAGGAGGAGTGGTTCGTTTCGCCTCATGCTTGACTATTAAAAGTTGATACCACTAGCTATTTAAGGGCGGCTGTAGGAGGTTTTCCACCTCATCTAATATAATGCTGGCTCTGGGATAAGCTTTACTCAAACAAGCCATAAAACACATCTCCCAAAACACATCTTACTCATGCTATCTTGTCAAAAACTGACATATTGAGCCCGTGGCTGTGTACAAAATATAGATTGACTCTTACACAGAAGATTATAGAAACCAGCCACTTTTTAAAATGCTATTTATTTGCTTAATCAGCGCCGTTAGCAGTTTCGAACCGATAGGTTCATCTTCAGACGGCTAGTTCAAGTTTTACATTACATTTCGTGTTTTGTTTCACCACTTGACAAAACTCCCTTGGGGTGGCAATGCCCTATAACCAAAACAAGATGTGAGACGTCCTTTTAATTGAAATTGTGCCTCAAGACGATTTTAAGTGATTTAAATAAATTATATGTACATAAATGCAAATCACCACAAAATCTCCTCAATGAACAAACCGAGCTAGCCAATGCAGCCTTTCTTCAAAATTTCATTAACTTGCTTTCCAATTTAAAGTAAAAAAATAAAGAAGTCCACTTTTGTAACATTTACATACGCACATCCATCCCAACCTATTTACTATGCTTTCAACGTATGACATAATATGTCCATATTTGTAACATTTATTGATGTACGACTGGCCATTATCATTTACTTTCGTTCCAATGTATACCATAATATTTACGTAATATCACTACAGTAACACTTTATGACTGACTGCTTTATTTATTTATCTTAATTTTAAACAGTTCTCTTTGAATGTAAATAAAAAGTAACGTAACATTAGCAATTTGTAAATTTCTAGTCACATACATGTACATAATGAAATATCTCTGAGAGTGGAAGCCTTTGGCATTGTTATGGTTGTAATATCGCCATCTTTGTATACATACCTCCATGTGACGAAACTTCTAAGTACGAGTGTGGTGTGTTACATTATGTGCATAAATATACACAAAAAGTGCATTACACAGTTTTGGATGTTGCAAGATGATAAGCAACCTGCACTGGAACGTAATGGCGCGGATTCTTCATTATAACTAACTGAAACATCTTCCATTCAATAATAATAATTTGTTTACATCACTTAAAATCGTCGCGAAGCACAGTTACAATTAAAAAGACGTTGTCTCGCATCTTGTTTTGGTTGTAGGGTATCGCCATCCCAAGGAAGTTTCGTCAAGTGGGGAAACAAAACACGAAATGTAATGTAAAACGTAAACTAGCCGTCTGAGGATGAACCTATCGGTTCGAAACCGGTAACGGCGCTGTTTGAACAAATAAATAGCATTTTAAAAAGTGGCTGGTTGCTGTAATTTTCTGTGTAAGAGTCAACCTATACATTTGACTAAACTTCAGTCATGGCTGTCGACATCACATAATAGAGGACATGAAAATATTGAAATAAAGCCATTAACATGCTCATATGTCAAATTTGGTAAGCGAAAGCAGTATCATACTTGTCATGTTTCGAAACTGCAATTGCAATAAATAATATTTTAACAGCCTAAAGTGGAATAACTTCATTTAACAACGAAACTTGATGGAAACATTTGTAAAGACAAGCGAAATTGAAATAACGAATAAACCACTGAAAGAAACACATTTTAATTTCCACATGTTGATTGATGTATACGTTCCAGGTTACAAACGTTGCACAATGTGACGACCATCTGCATCCACTACAACCTGGAACCGCACTAGAGACACTTCCACAGCTGCCCGAAATATCTCAGGAGGAATGTTGGTTACCTCCCTCGCTCTGCTCATCTTCAATCTCCAACACGTGTCAGTGTCCCGTTGATAAACCCTGTTCTTCAGGTAACCCCATATCCAGAAATGAAACGGTTCCTAATCGCGTGATATTCGTGGCCACGCAGCTTGGAATGACCAGTAATTTGAACTTCCGAATCGTGTTCTTCAGCCTTCTTCGTATTCTTTTAATGTGTCGATACTCATTAAGAGCAGCAGCATTATTGCTGTTGTTTTGATACAACAGCTTTATGAGTAAAACCCTGTTCAGACAGATGATGAGTGAATGCAACTGCAAAGCACACTGATGCTTGTGTTACAAGCCTATGTCGCCATACCATTACAGGCGCCTAACGGTAAGTCATGTCACTAAGAACGCAAATCCTGCAACGTACAGTCTGACCATCATTCCTCTAAAACTGGGTACCCATACTGTAAATACTTTCCCGTTTATACTGACTCAATTAGCGAAAATTTAATTATAACTACGCTGTATTGTGCGCAAAATGGAATCGTCAATTAGGATACGAGCTCCAAATCATACCATCAACATTAGTTCTCACAAGGTTTGTAAAAATTAAACGTAATCCTTAAGCACACCTGATAGCACACAAAATGGTCGAGGATTAAATATGAGCTACAGTCATGTTACCGAAGGAAAATTAATTGCTAAATTAGATCGTCCGAAAAACAACAGCGCAGGAAAAGTTACGATCTGAAGAAAGACGATCCACGTGCAGTGTTATAGGAGTAACATTTTATGGTTATCGGGGAAAAGTGAAAATAAGGTGAAGAAAAGATGTATAAAGAAACTAAGTTAACAAAGAATTTCACGTCATTAACATTCATTCAAACTGAATTTTCACAAAAACAAACTGAGAACTGCTGACTGATGTGGATACGTATGAATGTGTTTCTTCAGTACTTTTTACATGTTTTCTCTACGGATTCACACAGAAAATTGATACTAATCATTCCATTATTTGTTTCCATAATGTGTCCCTATTGTTTGGTTACTAAATGATTAAAAACAAATTTGTATCTTTTTTGGGTTTCCGTTCCTCAAAGAGTAAAAACTGAGCTTTTATAGTATCCTTCCTTGTCTGTCTGGTGTCTGCTGTCTGTCCGACTGTGAAGATCCCTTTTCCTCAGAAAATAGTAGAGGTATGAAGTTGAAATCGATTTCACATACGGAGGTCTACGGTATCTCGAAAGTGTAATAACTAAATAAAAAAAGAAGAAGCTTCTAAGGCCTAAGTCAATGCAATCAAAGTATACGGCCATTGTTACATACTTCAATACTCTCAAACTCACTCATCAAAACCTATAGGGTATTTCCCGTTGATCTAGAATCATTAATTTTGGTAAGAAGCAAGGATTCACAGTACTTGTAGTTATATAAAAATATTTTTGCCGTTTGTTGACCATCAGGTCAGTCAACAGGTAGTGGTTTCAAGTTGACATTTATGTCGAATACTAACGTCAACAGTTTCTTTGCGGTGTAAAAAATTTAAGCTTCTAAGTCAGTGCAGTCAAAAGATATGACTGTCTGTAAAGAGTCCTTTTTCTTAGGAACAGACAGAGGTATCAAAGGAACGATCGGCTGCAAAATAGAAACCACAGTAAAAATCAAAACTGTTTTCTTTGCACATTTAGCTGCACCTTCCAGGTATTTCTCTGCACAGTCCCCGCTCCGACTTAGACATTTGTCGGAGCGTTATACCAAATTTCCAACACCATCGTCATAGAAGGCAGCCGCCTGTGCTTTCCGATAATTCTCTACGCTGGTCTATAGTGGGTAGCCTGCGCCCAAGTGTTGTCTTCATATCCAGCGTTTCATGTGAACAGAGATGATACTCAGGACGAGCCAATGAGGGCTGTGTTGTGGGTGATCGAACACTTCCCATCGAAAAGGCTAAAGGAGCGTCATCACTGCCCCTGCAGAGTGTGGCTGCGAACTGCCATGAAGAAGAAAGTGCGTGGCAGTTGTGTTAGGTGGGCTGCATTCATTAAGGCGAAGCCTCTCAGCGGGCCCTCCTACATGGCGGGAGACATTGTTGTTCTAGCCACCTTTACTCGCTCACAGTGCACTCAACTGAAAAGAGCGTCTTGATGCGATCGACAGGCATACTACAGACACTGCCCAAAACTTCTGTGAAAAGCCTCGTCGGATTTTCACAGTGGTTTCCATTTCGCGACCGATCGTTCCTCACTTTCCGAATAGCCCTCGTAATTTAAGCTTCTGAGTCTATGCAGTCAAAAGATATATATGTGACATATATTTTGCTACTCGCAACTCACTCATCAAAACCTACAGATGAACTATCCATTTACGTGCCAGGCCTGGTGATGTAGCGATAAAGCGCGAGGTTGGAGACAGAGAGGTCGCGGGATCGAATCTCTGTCGGACCACGGACTTTTCAGTCTTCATTAGAAACCAGCCTTCACCTTTCAACGATGTGAGGCGTCGCCAGAAACAACAAGTGGTTAGTATTCTATGCTCAACTGTATGTCCCTTTTCCCATTTGGATAACGGGGGTAGGTTAGGGACATGCTAGTCACCCCCAATAAAGACTTGCATCTGGCCACAGAGCCACACCAACTTGTCTTTATTATTTATATACATCTTTATTACCTATATACATAATTAAGTTTGCACAGAACCTACAGAGCGAGAGTACTCGCAATTGCCCGTTTTTTTTTTTTTTTTTTTTAATTACTGAAATGGCTAGGTGTTCCATAAACAGATACCTATGAATACTCATGAAAGATATGGAAACAAGGTCAAAGCATTGTTTTGGACCAGGAGCGGGTTTATAGTACATACAAAAAGAGAAAAATTATTTATGATTTGCTTATGTAATTTTCTTGTCCAGCTGGCCGCAATGACCGAGCGGTTCTAGGCGCTTCAGTCGGGAACCGTGCGACTGCTACAGTCGCAGGTTCGAATCCTGCCTCGGGCATGGATGTGTGTGATGTCCTTAGGTTAGTTAGGTTTAATTAGTTCTAAGTTCTAGGAGACTGATGACCTCAGATGTTAAGTCCCATAGTGCTCAGAGCCATTTGAACCATTTTCTTGTCCACTGCCTAATTGCTTCCGAGAAATGGAAAAATTAGTGACTTCGATCCATCGCATATATTCCCACCTGGGAAGCTACGCCGCCATTTATCAGCACATTGGCCGACACCCCCCCCTCGGCGCCCGATCTCGCCTGGTTAGAATGGCCCAAGGTACGTGACGGACCCATCTAGCATCGACTAAAGCTATGGACACGTGTTCTTACTGCTGCTAATAAACTAGTAGCAACATCGTAAGAGACGTTTGGCAACCCTGACTGTCCACTTATTTCTGGGTGTGGCCCCAAATTATGCTAAGATTAATTTTCATCTTAGATGTGATACTGAGGTAGTAAATTTGATTTTGTGTCCCCAGAAATGTCGTCCTTAAGAAAAGTTACGGCTGTTCTTAATCTTAACGGTCGAGAGATATTTCACCATTAAAGCAATGAAAGTGTTCCCAGGTAACACAGACTCGCTGGCTTAGTGCTCTTACACGTCAAACGAAGGTTGCGCAGTCAGTCCATAATTCATTGGAGAACTACCATATTTTGTGTCAGTTGCTTTCAGTCATTTTTGATTCAGTCGCAAACGACCAGAACGAAATTCATTAACATAACCATAAGAAGATCTGGTGTTGTGTATATACAAAATAATGAGTTTTTGTATGTCCATCCTTGTGATTGGAAATGTGAGGGACTTTGTCCGCTCACTTATTAAATAAAATGGAACACCTACAACCGTGAGTCAGTTGATAGTTGGAAAGACATCACTGTTGCAGGTAGTCTATAAAGCCAGTTGTATATGTTGGCCACTGATGGATCGTGCACACGGGTGGCGTTAACCCCCTCTGCGTCAGTTACGACCTGAAGATGGTGCACAGAAGCGCCGGAACTGGAAGCATACAATAAATAACATCGTAAAGACGGCTGTAGGTGTTCCATTTTATTACATCATGAGTTTCTGTTATCTTCAACTTTGTACTATTGTCGCGAGCTTATTATTTTGCAGAAGTCAGAGCAATCCCATATGGGTGGTCTAATAGCAAAACCAACCGCCAGTTTTATTACATCTGCCACTGGAAGTGACCGTCTTTGACTTGCAGTCCAGACACCGCCTAATTTACTGCTGGAAATAACGGCGTATCATCGTAAACGAGGTATGTTTCCGTCTGATATCATCGTCGTCGTCGTTGTTGTTGTTGTTGTTGTTGTTGTTGTTGTTGTCTTCAGTCCTGAGACTGGTTTGATGCAGCTCTCCATGCTATTCTATCCTGTGCAAGCTTCATCTCCCAGTACCTACTGCAACCTACATCCTTTTGAATATGTTTAGTGTATTCATCTCTTGGTCTCCCTCTACGATTTTTACCCTCCACGCTGCCCTCCAATACTAAATTGGTGATCCCTTGATGGTTCACAATATGCCCCACCAACCGATCCCTTCTCCTAGTGAAGTTGTGTCACAAATTTCTCTTCTCTCCAATTCTACTTTATACCTCCTCATTAGTTGTGTGATCTACCCATCTAATCTTCAGCATTCTTCTGTAGCACCACATTTCGAAAGCTTCTATTCTCTTCTAGTCTAAACTATTTATCGTTCACGTTTCACTTCCATACATGGCTACACTCCATACAAATACTTTCAGAAACGTCTTCCTGACACTTAAATCTATACTCAACGTTAACAAATTTCTCTTCTTCAGAAAGGCTTTCCTTGCCATTGCCAGTCTACATTTTATATCCTCTCTACTTCGACCATCATCAGTTATTTTGCTCCCCAAATAGCAAAACTCATTTACTACTTTAAGCGTCTCATTTCCTAATCTATTCCAGCAGCATCACCCGATTGAATTCGACTACATTCCATTAACCTCGTTTTGCTTTTGTTGATGTTCATCTTATACCCTCCTTTCAAGACACTGTCCATTCCGTTCAGCTGCTCTTCCAGGTCTGATATCATGGACACCCAATACTCCACCCACGGGTATCTGTCTGTTGACCATTCAGCAAACAACATTAGCGCATATCACTTTATGAAAAGTATTTGTTATCCTCTTAAGAGGAGGTATAGAATACTGAAAAAATTCGTACTGAGAAATTTTTAAGCAATTATTTCCTCTTCCGCAGGTTCCCAATGTACATGGAAAAACTGAGATATAAATTTGTATTCGTGTCAGAGCTGTAAATATACTTTTGCTGCAACTGCCGACGACCAATTTTTATGCTCTCAAGTGTACAAGAACAAGCTACTTCTGCAACAAATGTCATTCTATGGCAAAGACCCAACCCACCGAGAACACTGGAAAGTAAATGTGGGCCATCGGCTGCTCGTGCAGTCGTCGTCTGGAATGTAGGCGCCGAGTTTCGCTCACCGTCCAGGCAGTGAAGAATTCAAGGCGGTCTCTTCCGGCGGCAGTTGCGAAAGCGGGAGGCGGCCTCGACGGTACCAGCCACCAACTTCCTCCCGACAGCGCGCTGCCGAGTCACTTGATTGCACAGGCTACCCCGGATCTCCACTTCTCACTACCATCGAGTGTTTATGTAAGAATCTCAACTATTTAGTTACAAGATCTCAAGTTGGTACTGTATCTTGAGTGTAAACTGGTCAATAGATAGCCGGTTGCTTAAAAGAGCCTGCGAGCCGATTGCCTTATGTATACACCAGTTTTGTACTCAGCTGCGGCGGTCTACTCGATCGTTCATTCCAATTTGCTAAAAGGGCTACCTCTTTCAGCACATCAGGTTTTGCTCAGATCAGGATAACAAGCGTGTTACCAACACTGTCATGCAGTGTGTTAAGGAGATTGGCTGTGTCTTACCGAGATTACTGCTGCAGAAACTGCTACTCTGGCTACTAAAAAAAAGTCTAGAACGTGAAAGATGGTTTACACATCATTGAGCATTACTACTCATCTTTGCACTGCATGTGGTGTGACCTGGACTTATTCCAACCTCAGAACCCTCTCTCCAAGCCTCCTACAAGGGCCTAAAATCCAGCGATAAATCTGAACCCCCTGCAACATTGGAGCTATTCACATACACGGGTTGGACAAAAATATGGAAACACCGTGACAATTTTCAAATAACTTACGGGTTTGCTGCCGGGTGACGTCGTAGAACACCGCGGATATTTTGACAGGAGCACATCCTGCCATTCTCAAGGCACAATTGCAAGGAAGAAAAAAATGTGCAAGCAAATTTAATACCTCAGTTCAGATGTTCAATCCACCCGAATATTCAGTTCACTATGGAGGTGGAAAAGAATGGATACCTTCCCTTCCTTGATGTGTTGGTCAAAAGGAAGACTGACGGTACGTTGGGACATTCTATTTATAGGTAGCCCACCCACACTGATTTGTATCTGCGAGCTGATAGTTGTCACCATCCAGCTCAGTGTGAAGGAGTACTTCGCACCTTGGTTCACAGGGCCTACGTTATCTCAGACCCTGAAAGTTTGGCAGCTGAGCTAGCACATCTCGAAGTCACCTTTCGTCAGAATGGTTATAGTGAGAGGTAGATTGAACGTGCGTTGGGCCATCAGCCTTCTGTGCAACGGGTGAGTGACAATAGCAACGAAGTGGCACCTAAGTCTACGGCCTTTTTGCCTTACGCAGGAAGCATTTCCAACAGGATTGGCCGTATTTTGCGGAAATATGATGTGAAATGTGTTTTTCGACCACCTTCTAAGATTAAGGCCCTGTTGAAGTCCGTAAAAGATGATCTTGGTTTGCGTAAGGCTGGGGTCTATCGTATTCCTTGCAGTATTGGTCAGACAATCAGGACTGGAGAAGACCGGTGTATTGAACATAGGCGTCACACACGCTTACAACAGCCGAGCAAATCCGCTATTGCAGAACATTGCCTTGACACCGGTCATCCTATGGAACACAACAACACGGAGATTCTGGCTTGCACGTCCAGCTATTGGGATAGTGTTATTAAAGAAGCTGTTGAAATCAGACTATCAAGCAACCTTATTAACAGAGATGGTGGATTTTGTTTAAATGCTGCTTGGAATCCGGCTCTGTCTCTCATCAAAAAACAGAGGGACAGAATTAGTGCTACCTCACCTGTTGATTAATAGTAACTATCGATATTTCTGATGTTGGTTATCTTTGGTTGTGTTGACACTTGTTCTGTGTGTGGTGTCTTCCTTGTTTCTCCTCTGTGAACCGAGGTATTAAATTTGCTTGCACATTTTTTCTTCCTTGCATTTGTGCCTTGAGAATGGCAGGGTGTGCTCCTGTCGAAATATCGGCGGTGTTCGACGACGTCATCCGGCAGCAAACCTGTAAGTTATTTGAACATTCGATTCGCCGGGAAGAGTTAAGGTCTCACCGTGAGAATTGCTTGTCTGAACATAAATGCAGATCCTAGAATAGCCTGCAGGTTGCGCTGTTGTGTTTGACAACGAACGGCACCTTTGCAATGTCCTCAATACTTTGTAAGTGTCAGACGTTATCACAACACTATACTGTGTTGTGAGTGCAATTAAAAATGGTTCATCAAATGGCTCTGAGCACTATGGGACATCTGAGGTCATCAGAACTACATAACCTAACTAATCTACAGACACCACACACAGCCGTGTCCGAGGCAGGATTCGAACCTGCGACCGTAGCAGTCGCGCGGTTCCACGCTGAAGTGCCGAGAACCGCTCGGCCACTGCGGCCGGCTGAGTGCAATTATGTCGGAGTTAAGTGAATTTGAACGTGACCAAATTGTTTGTTCTCCTATGGTCTGTGCTGAAGTAATCAAGGTAGCCAATGTATTTTGTGTTCCAAGAGGCACCGTATCGAAGGTCCGTACCGCATATAGGGAGAACGGAAAAACATCATCCACTACGTCAGAGTTTCCCCAAACTGTATTAGACAGAACACAGACGTCCCGCGGAAGTTGGTAAGTGCTCCGTGAAACAATTAATAACATGGCGTTTTTTCGACATTTTGACGATAATATGTTTTAAAATTTTATTATGATTTCTGTGTTATTAGTTATGATTTAAATTTTAATAATCACTGAATAAGACAAGTTTTCCTCTTTTTTAAAAAAATTATTAATCTTCGAAATAAACAAGGTCTTCCATCAAAGTACTAGGATTCTCTAAGTGTTCCGTTGGAGAAAAAGTTTGGGACCCCTGTACTAAGTAACAACGCGCATGAAAGTGTTGAGTGATGGTGACAGACGGTCAATGAAGACGATTAATAAAATAAGAGGACGACAGCTGCAAAAGTCACTGCAGAACTAAACATCGCACTATCAGCACCAAAACGCCACTTAGGGAGCGCCAAAAGCAGGGAATTGCACGGCGAGCTGGAGTTCCAAAATCACTCGTCAGTAATGCAAATGCCCGTGGCAAACAAACCTGGTGTCGAAACCATAAAACCAGCACTATGGAGCAATCGAAAAAAGTCATTTAGTCGAATGGATCTTGTTTCACACTATTTCCAGCTTCCGGCCGAGTTTATGTCCCAAGAGTGAAACATGGCGGAGATTCAATGATGTTATGGGCAGCCATATCGTGGTGTTTCAAGGTCGCATTACTGCCAAGGATTATGTGGTCATTTTGGCTGGTCACGTCCATCCCATGGTACAATGTTTATTACACAACAGTGATGCTGTGTTGCGAGACGACAGTACCTCTGTTCACACAGCTCGCATCATACAGGACTGGTTTGTGAGCACGCGGAAGAATTGTCGAATCTTCCTTGATTACCAGATCGGGATGTTATTGAGGCTTTGTGGGCTACTGTCAAGAGAAAGGTGCGTGATCGCTAACCATCTCCATCATCGTTACCTGACCTTCCACTATTTTGTAGGAAAAATGGTGTAAGATTCCCTTGATAGCCGTACAGGACCTACATTTGTCCATTACGAGATGACTAAAAGCCGTTTTGAATGCCAACGGTCTTCCTACTCCGTATTAAGCACGGTAATATGTTATATTTTTGGTTACATATTTGTCCAACCCCTGTATCCAAAGCACTACTAGAATTGAAAGAAGTATAACATGCGAGAAAAAAATCCTACAATAACCAGCATCAAACCTCGTACATTTAGGCTTAGCTTCATGACTTACATGACCTACAACACTGTTTCCAATGTCATGTGGCGGGCTTAGGACGTAAGACCAGTAAGGTTCTACATTGAGTTTCCATAATATGAGTGTAGATTTTTTTGTGATAAGAACAAGTAGTCTGAAACTGCCTGTACGCATGATATGCCTGTGAGTTGATTTTACTTCATACTGAGTCTTACGGTTTGGATCTATTTAGTACATCTACTTAAATATTCCGTAAACTACTGTATAATCCAATGCGTAGGATACTTCGTACCCAAATTAACGACTTTTCCCTATTCACTCGCGTGTGAAGCGAGGGAAAAATGAGTCGCTACGCCTCAGTAGCCACCCAAATCTTTTATTTTATTCTCGTGGTTCAAATGGCTCTGAACACTAGGGTACTTAACATCTGAGGTCATCAGTCCCAGCCGGCCGGTGTGGCCGTGCTGTTCTAGGCGCTACAGTCTGGAACCGTGGGACCGCTACGGTCGCAGGTTCGAATCCTGCCTCGGGCATGGATGTGTGTAATGTCCTTAGGTCAGTTAGGTTTAAGTAGTTCTAAGTTCTAGGGGACTGATGACCTCAGATGTTAAGTCCCATAGTGCTCAGAGCCATTTTTTTCATCAGTCCCCTAGAACTTAGAACTACTTAAACCTAACCAACCTAAGGACATCACACACATCCACGTCCGAGACAGAATTCGAACCTGCGACCGTAGCAGTCGCGCGGTTCCGGACTGAAGCGCCTAGAACCGCTCGGCCACCGCGGCCGGCATTCTCGTGCTCTCTACGCGCAATATACAGGGTGTCCGCGAACTCTCGCTATCATTTCAAAAAATAATAACTTGGAAACTATTAGAGATATAGAATAGCGATATTTTTAAAACGTTTAGCAACTCTCATAGTTCTTTTTCTTTGTTCTTTGTAGCATAACTGACTTCGATTGCATCAAAATGTGCAATGTGTCATGATGAATCTAAATCTGTGACTACGGTACTACGGAACTAATGACGACAGTATCGATAGGCACCGCTGGCAAAAACAAGCATACTGAGGTGGTTCAAAAACTTTTAAATGACGGCTGCTTCGAAGACCTTCCTCGAAGTGGAAGTCCCCGTTTGCCTCAAGTGCGTGTTGCGTGAGTGAATTTCAACCCCCTCCCCCTCCCCCCCTCCGAAACCAATCCGTCGCACATCACGCAAATTGCAGGAAGCATGATGAATTCCCCATAAAGTAATCTCCACATTGCAGTGCCAGCAACGTGATATAGGTCACCGTATGACATTTTAATGAATAGTTAATTCCTGTTGGATGCTTAAAGTTTATTATTCTTTCGTACTATAAGCTTATTTCGGCGTTATTGCCATTTTCTATTACAACCTGCAACCATTATACATAGTATAAATGTCGTCAATCAGATAGTATTTTACGTAGAATATATACGAAGGGACACTTACTTTAAGTTGTTCATAAGGTATGTACATACTGCATCTGTGTCTGGTCACTATGTCCTTGCTCTCTCAGATTATGAACAAGTGTGTATTTTTCAAAATACTTGACAGTGGTTTCTATTTTGACAGCTTATTAACTTGATCCAGGTTTACATACGTTAAGTAGTTGTAATAATGGATTTGTATATGGTTGTAATTTTCTTGCTGTCATATTATGAATAATTACGTATTTTTCGTAAGAAAGAATATAAGCAGCTAACAGGGATTAACTATTCATTAAAATCTCCATAAAGTGTTAAATTAGCGGTTACGCCTTTTTGTGTACAAAGTACAAATTATCCAAGCGTTGCCTTCGAACAATCGTCCTCTGCGGTATGCATTCACGTGCTTCATGCTAGACACCGTAGAGGGTGACAATGACGACCTGAAAAAGTGCCATTTTCAGTCGATGCAACGTTCCACATTTCTGAAGACACGAACCGGCACAACACTGAGATTTGCGGCTCTGAAAACACCGCACAATATATGTGGAGATATCCGTGACAACACGAATCCCAATATCTGTTATGACCCAATTTCTTTGGTGAGAAAACAATAACGGGAAAGTTTACCTTTTCATGCTCGAATAGTTCCTGCAACCATAGACCGCTGGGTTGCAGCCGTCCATCATCATCCAGAGCGATGGTGCACCCCCGCACTAGAGTTTAAACGTGTGGGATGTGCTAAATGACACATTTCCTGAGAGGGGCATGGGTCGTGATGGTACTAATGCTCTCCCAATGTCACGCGTTTATATTTCTTTTTGTGGGGCTACGTCAAGGATACCGTATACACAACACCGGTCACTAACATTGCTATCCTTCGTGCACAAATCAATGAAGCAATCAGCACTGTTCATGCTGCAATGCTGATCCGTACATGGGTGGGAAGGGAGTAAGACAGGGTTGTAGCCTCTCCCCGATGTTATTCAATGTGTATATTGAACAAGCAGTAAAGGAAACAAAAGAAAAATTCGGAGTAGGTATTAAAATCCATGGAGAAGAAATAAAAACGTTGAGGTTCGCCGATGACATTGTAATTCTGTCAGAGACAGCAAAGGACTTGGAAGAGCAGTTGAACGGAATGGATGGTGTCTTGAAGGGAGGATATAAGACGAACATCAACAAAAGCAAAACGAGGATAATGGAATGTAGTCGAATTAAGTCGGGTGATGTTGAGGGTATTAGATTAGGAAATGAGACACTTAAAGTAGTAAAGGAGTTTTGCTATTTGGGGAGCAAAATAACTGATGATGGTCGAAGTAGAGAGAATATAAAATGTAGACTGGCAATGGCAAGGAAAGCGTTTCTGAAGAAGAGAAATTAGTTAACATTGAGTATAGATTTAAGTGTCAGGAAGTCATTTCTGAAAGTATTTGTATGGAGTGTAGCCATGTATGGAAGTGAAACATGGACGGTAAATAGTTTGGACAAGAAGAGAATAGAAGCTTTCGAAATGTGGTGCTACAGAAGAATGCTGAAGATTAGATGGGTAGATCACATAACTAATGAGGAAGTATTGAATAGGATTGGGGAGAAGAGAAGTTTGTGGCACAACTTGACCAGAAGAAGGGATCGGTTGGTAGGACATGTTCTGAGGCATCAAGGGATCACCAATTTAGTATTGGAGGGCAGCGTGGAGGGTATAAATCGTAGGGGGAGACCAAGAGATGAATACACTAAGCAGATTCAGAAGGATGTAGGTTGCAGTAGGTACTGGGAGATGAAGAAGCTTGCACAGGATAGAGTAGCATGGAGAGCTGCATCAAACCAGTCTCAGGACTGAAGACCACAACAACAAGAGAAAACTCTGATAGCTGTTAAACATTTTACACCATATCACGATACTTCGTCTCTAATAGTTCCTAAGTTATGAATTTCCTTAAATAATAGCGAGGCTTTATGGACACCCAGTATGACTGGATGCAGCATAACTGTTCCGCAGTCTTCCCCGAATCCTGACTCTATATAATTACCCAACAGGGTTTCACGAGAAGCATGTCTTCCTATTTTAGCCTGAGCTCACTGCTACACTTTTGTTTGGGATATACTGGTTGTTACAACCAGAGCAGTGTGGTTCTGAATTCGACGTCTGCTGACGTGTCAACTTCGAGTGGATTCCAAAAGCTTCCGCTTGGCCGCATTAACGTCTTGTGTGTGGCTTCCTTTATAAACCAACTCATGTACCTCACCCTCACTGTTCAGTTTCAAATCACTTATTAGTACCGGGTGGTTACAATTAACCCTTTCAGACCCTGGCTATAATTGTGTAGATTAACTTCTACTGTGTCTAAGCTGCAACGGAAGTATTTTTTTCCCAATAGCAACCTGAGGTACACATGTGTGAATGAACAACCCTTTAAAACTGCGCAAGCGCTGCCAACTGTTGGAGGTCATTATGAAAATATCAGCAAGTCACTGTAGCAGTACGCAGCAGCTCGTAACTGCCAGACTACATGGATATGTGTGGTTAGCTATATTCCACTGTATAATTGGATATTGTTATTTTGCACGGTAATTATTGAAAATTCATTTTACTATTTATTACAATACAGAATATTTCGTAATTGGTTATTTTAATCTATGAAATAAAGTCAAATGTACAAAGTATGTTTTGGAAATGGGTACATATTTTCTTATAAATCTTGCATCTAAAATAATTTTTTTTTAAATCACCTAAGAGCATTAACAAAGAAAAATTTTCCTTCTTTTTTTAAAAAAAAAAAGACATTGAGGTCAGAAAACTTTAACTCACACATGTCCAGGGTGGGTTGTAATTATCATATGGCAGCGACACTTAGTAGACACGCTAATGTGTTAATGCGGAACCAATTTACACTGGAAAAAAATTAGTTCCAATTTTGGCCAAATAAAATCAAATTATGCCTTTTTCTCACTTGTTTGACGTTTTCAGCCCACATGCCGTTCGTAATCCATTACATACGGAAACATTTCTATACGTCTTTCTTGCATTCACAGCACCATATTTGCACCTGGTGGCCAAAATTGGAATTAAATTTTTTGCAGCGTGAATCGGTTCCGTATGAACGCATCAGAATATCTACCAAGTTTCGCGGTCATACGATAATTGCAGCCCACAGCGGACCTATGTGAGTAACTGAACTTTAATTATAACCACCTGGTATTATTATTAGGTATTTCAACTGTGTGACACGCTCCGGAAGTTTGCCACTAATATTGCAAACAGTTACTATACGACTGCTTCTCGATGTTATGATATTTTGAATTGCACCTTACTTGTAGAGTGGTGACATTCATTCAGCGTGGAAAAACCGTCTAAGACTCCAAGACGTCTTACATTTCCTCACAATATTCTAGGGACGATACGTTTTTGTAAGCAAAAGGAATGAAGGATGATTAGGGTTTAAAGGCCTGTCTACGGCGACGGCATCACACACAGAGCACAAGATCGGACTGGAGGAGGAGATGGAAGGAATACGGCCCTTCCCTTTTCAAAGATATCGTTTCAACAATTGCCTAAAGTGAACAGTTTCCTCGGAGAACAATCCGAGAACGCTGCTGACATTACCTGATGAATCATCCACACGATTGTATCTTAGTTACCAGTTGACAGTGTGGGACTGCACTGAACGCTTTCGTAAATCTAGGAATCTACATGTTTGTTTGAATCTACTATTTGCATTTCATCATGGGAAAAAACTGGTCTTGTTTCATTTGAGAATTTTTTTTGAACGAACGCTAATTCTTTGAGAGCTTCCTCTAAAAAACGTCATAATGGTTCATATAAGGTATACTCTAGGATCCTGGAACAGACAAATGTTAGCAACAGCGGTCTGTAGCTATATGATTATGTTGTTTTAACTTCCAACAAACAGGAATGTTACTGCGTCTTTCTCAGTCACACGGGGCTATTCTCTGTACGACAGATCAGAGAAAAATAAGAGCTAGTAAAACGGGCTCATTACGCACCGTATTAAATGTAAAATCTGACAAGCCTGATGATTTGTCCGTTCTAAGTCGTCACTCATTTGTGGGAGTGTGCAAAAATCAAACAGTAGTACGGTAGTAGCAGTATCGTCCTACTAGCTGGTTCGACTGCAATTGAGAACGTACTGTGGGGTTTTATGAGTCGGAGCCTCCTGCTTCAGACATAATCCATTCTTTATGACGGCTAGTTTCGGACTATTGTCACCAATGTGACGGATATTGGAAAAAACTAAAAATATTTCATACTCAAGTTGCTAGTCCTATTATCCATTATGTTGGAGCTTCTTAATCGTCTCTCTTCTGGCCGTGAATTGACCCATTTCTAACGTAACGCCTTTAAAGACGTGATAATCTCCACTTGCAAAGACAGGGATAGAAATAATTGCAGGGTCGAGTAAAACCCTTATTTACGAGTACTGCTTTCCAACTTCCTCTTTCTCAAACGTCTAGAAAATGGATCGCTGGAGGAAAGTTATTCAGCGCGAAGAATTATTCCAATCATTTCGTCTAGTTCCACCAGCCACATTCCAGTCGGTCACATTACGCCCAGTCACGTTTCTGAAGAAGAGAAATTTGTTAACATCGAGTATAGATTTAAGTGTCAGGAAGTCGTTTCTGAAAGTATTTGTATGGAGTGTAGCCATGTATGGAAGTGAAACACGGACGATAAATAGTTTAGACAAGAAGAGAATAGAAGCTTTCGAAATGTGGTGCTACAGAAGAATGCTGAAGATTAGATGGGTAGATCACATTACTAATGAGGAGGTATTGAATAGAATTGGGGAGGAGTTTGTGGCACAACTTGAGTAGAAGAAGGGATCGGTTGGTAGGACATGTTCTGAGGCATCAAGGGATCACCAATTTAGTACTGGAGGGCAGCGTGGAGGGTAAAAATCGTAGGGGGAGACCAAGAGATGAATACACTAAGCAGATTCAAAAGGATGTAGGTTGCAGTAGGTACTGGGAGATGAAGAGGCTTGCACAGGATAGAGTAGCATGGAGAGCTGCATCAAACCAGTCTCAGGACTGAAGACCACAACAACAACACGTTAGTTGGGTCTGTAAACATACTGTGACAAGCGGCATATTTGGCATTATTTCTTCTTGCAGTGAAAATATCGAAATTTGTTTAGAGAGCCATACTCCCGTGTTTAAGTAAATCAGTTACCCCAGCAATAACTTACCGTGTTTCATTCAAATGTGGTCGTATTGAGGAACGGTGGTTTACTCCACTACAAGCTACGTCGTGCATTCCTTCTTATGACCAGTGGCTTGTAGCTAGTAGCACGACCAAGAAAACTGTTTAGTCGCCTTCTGCAACAGCTGATACGGGTGCCTGGAGATTCGTTCCTATTGTACGCTTCACAGTGCGGAGTTCTCTATCCGCTAATTCACTAGATTTCCAATAGTGAGGTGCCTAGCAATTGTTTCCTACTGTAGACTTTATAGTTTGTCTTTCCCTATCATTATATTTCTTGGGTCTTCGAAAGCGTGGTCTATGATAGGTGTTTGTCTAACATTTCCACTACACAATAACTTCTTTAAACAGTATAATCCCTTTGACGAGTTGTTCCATCTACGAGGGCGTGCTGAAAAGTAATACCTCCAAGAACTCTTAGTATTTTTGAGTAAAAACTTCATTAACATTCTTCATGTCTACATATTTTTTTCTCAATATAGTCACCCTGGTGACGAGCGTATTTTCTGCCAACGAATGACCAGTATGTTGTTACTCTCACCGTAGAACGTCTGACTTTATTAACGAAGCCACAACCTCACCTGTACTTGCACAGCTTCATCACAATCAAAGTGAAGTCCTCGAAGATGCTTTTAAAGTTTAGGAAACAGATGAAAATCGGATGGGGCCAAATCGGGGTGACAGTGAACCCAAAAGGTCGGATTGTTGCAGATGTCGCAGCGCTCGTATATGGTCTGGCATTGTTATGCTGAAGGAGAGGGTGCTGCAAGTGTGCTCATGAGTGGTCTGGCATTTTCATCCTGAAGGAGAGAGTGCTCCATATGTGGACGAACTCTTCGAATTCGAAACTCGATTACAGCGCGCTTTTTCTTACGCACCGACATACGCTGTCACACCAAAAAACAATTACTGTAGAGGAATGAAATTTCGGGGACACATTTGTCTAGGTTGCGTATTTAAGTGGTTAACATTGCAAGATCACAGGTTAATATAAGCCCGACATTAGCCATTGTAAATATGAAATGATGGTACAGTAATAACCGGTGGAACCAACAGAATGTTGAATGAAAGAATGCAAGCGTGTATGCAGTGTGTTGCACAGATGCCGAAGTCAGCTTGTGGGATGGAGTTCCACGCCTGTTGCACTTGGTCGGTCAATACAGGAAACGGCTAATGCTGTCTGTGGATGACGCTGGAGTTGTCCCATGATGTCCTATACATGCTCGACTGGAGACAGATATACCGATCAAGCAGGCGACACTCTGTACAGCATGTTGGGTTACAATAGCGATATGTGGGCGAGTGTTACCCTGTTGGAAAACAGCCCCTGGAGTAATGTTCATGAATGGCAGCACAACAGGTCGAATCACCAAACTGACGTACATATCCGCAGTCAGAGTGCGTAGAATAACCACGAGAGTTCTCCTGCTATCATACGAAATCGCACCCCAGACTATAACCCCAGGTACAGGTCCAGTGTGTCTAGCAAGCAGACAGGTTAGTTGCACGACCTCAATTGGCCTCCTCCTAATCAACACGGCCATCACTGGCTCCGAGGGAGAAATTATATATATATATATATATATATATATATATATATATATATATATATAAAACCAGACTACACCCTCCAACGAGTTCTCGCTTGAGAACACTGAAGTCGAAAATGGCACTGGTTTTGGGTCAGTGGAAGGCACGCTATAGGGCCTCTGGCTCTGAGATGTCCTTGAAGTAACCGATTTGTAGCAGTTTGTTGTGTCACTGTGGTCCAAACTGCTGCTGCTGCAGTACGATGCGCCAAAGCCACACACCGAACACGATGGTCTTCCCTCTCGGTAGTGCCACATGGCCATCCGAAGTCGGGACTTATTGCGACCGCACATTCCCGTGATCACTGCTGCCAGCCATTACGTACAGTGGCTACAGTCCTGCCAAGTCTTTCTGCAGTATCGCAGAAGGAACACCCAGCTTGTCGTAGCCCTATTACACGACCTCGTCCAAACTCAGCGAGGTGTCAATAATGGCGGTTTTGTGACCTTGAGGGGGGCAGGACGTCAAACGGGCCGACTTGGAGCAGGAGAGGCATCACAGGACAATTTAATTTCCACTGTCTATACTTTTACAGATAAATTCATAAAACTTTGTCAGCATGACCAGGAAGGATTCAGAATTTACACTCACAACAGTGGAAGTTCTAAAACATAACAAAATAATTTTTTTTACATGTGAAATTTCATCATTTTTTCACTTACTAATGGCAGCATTTGTTGCTATAGGTACACTTTTCTTCATAAGTAAGAGAGATTTTTCGATGAATTTTGCGCAGCATACAAACCATACTCAAAGGTGTATGAAACTCTACAATTTTACAAATCTATTAAAAACTGCGGTAAAGATTGAGGTAATTAACTAGAAAATTTGTGTTTTTTCTAAACATGAAGTTTAAAATAAACCAGCTCATTTGTTTTTTCATAAATTAAATAAATTCTAGAGTTTCATACACCTGTAAGTGTGGTTTGTATGCTGTGCAAAATTCATCGAAGAATCTCCCTAACTTATGAAGAAAAGTGTACCTATAGCAACAAATGCAACCATTAGTAAGTGAAAGAATGATGAAATTTCACACGTAAAAAAAATTTATTTTGTTATGTTTTCGATCTTCCACTGCAATGAGTGTGAATCCTGAATCCTTCCTGGTGATGCTGACAAAGTTTTATGAATTTATTTGTAAAAGTATAGACAGTGTAAATTAAAATGTCCTGCGATGCCTCTCCTGCTCCAAGTCGGCCCGTTTGACGTCCTGCCCCCCTTAAAGCGAGTTCGGTGGAGTTTCCGCATCGGTATTCCTTTCGGAGCCACATCACCAGATCATCACTCCATACTTCGGTTTCCACAAGTGCTCGTGAAAGCTAAGCTCCGCTAGCGCCGCTTCCGTCTCCGTCAAATTCACAGGCTACCAGCCGCCAGCCCGTTCACCGCACTTCTTTCACTACTTCTATGCGCTTCCGCTACTGCGCCACATGCGTTTCCTGCAGCATGGGCAGTGGGCACTCATTTCCGGCGGTGCGGTCAACCACTTTCGGTCGGCACCGTTACGCCAGTTATTCACGACGTGTCCACACAACAATGTAGGCTGGCGCCATCGATACCGCGGACTGCCCCAATGATGTTTGCTGAGTGCCTGCAGCCTATTGAGATGTACTGCGCGACACTTAACCGTGTGGATACGCCTGTATCTTTCATGAATGATATGACAATTTCAGCTTAGTAACATGGATTCACAAAATTAAATTACAACACTTACGTTACAGACTGGCCCACGAGTTGTAACAAAAACTAATGTACAACTGAGCGGCAGCAACAAGGAACACTTAATGTGTCTCGACATGTTCGAAAATTTAACAAAACCATGTTACCGAGGACATCGGAATGTATAGGCCCACGGCCACGTAGTTCAGGATGTCGCACACGTTTACGATGATAATGATACACACGACAGAAGATCCTTAAGTGGCAAGGGGGCCCCGCCTAATCGTCATCACCGGTTTCTTCCAAATTTATGTTATATGCAGGGCTTCGCCAGAAATAAAAGTGACAGAAGTGGGAGGCCGGCCGAACTGGCCGAGCGGTTAAAGGCGCTACAGTCTGGAACCGCACGACCGCTACGGTCGCAGGTTCGAATCCTGCCTCGGGCATGGATGTGTGTGATGTCCTTAGGTTAGTTAGGTTTAAGTAGTTCTAAGTTCTAGGGGACTGATGACCTCAGATGTTAAGTCCCATAGTGCTCAGAGCCATTTGAACCATTTTTTTGACAGAAGTGGGAACTGCAGATGGCCAAGAATGATTTTTGGAGCGGGCCACGAGACACATTAGCCGTTTATATTAGCGTCGTTTCCAGACAGCGGTTAGCAGAGTCGAAAGAGTACAGAGCGGTAATCTGAAGGTTGTGGGATCGGGTCCCTAGCGGAAATTCTTTTTGATTTCCAATTTTTACGTTACTTACACAGCAAATAAACCGAGATAATGCTCAGCATATTGTTTTGATATGATGAAATCCTATGTGCAGGAGAACAGATTTCTTCTGTTAATTGACTCGTGGGGAGCACAAACAAATAACCAAGCATATAGCGATATTTTTTAAAATAATGGATTGCCATCGTGCAATATTAAAGTGACTCACTCAAATGGAAACCGCTAGTGCAGCCGTACGATGTCTGTTTTTATCGTCAGCTACGGAATTCGATCAAGAAGCTTCAAAACTACTATTATCTCCTCAGGAGAGAGAGAAAAGAAAATCACATCAAGAGAAGACTGGAAAAAAATACATTCTATTATACATCGCACGCTGTCCTCCCAATATTTGGCGAAATGATGCGTTACTCGTGGTTTACTGCCAGACTTACGATGAGAAAGGGCGTTTTCCGAATGTAAACCAAGCTTGTTTTATAAAGAAAATTTTTCACAAAGCATGTAATTTGAAAATTCTGCGTTTACAGTGTGTGCTAGATGCCTATAACACCACTGCTTCCCCTGTTTTTACGATGAATACTACCTCAGCACGCGTAAGTAATCAACTGTAAAATAACAATAGTATCTAATTTTATACACGAAGTTCTCGTGTACGCTTTACAATCCCTTCCTCGAAATTTATTTGCAATTCCAAAGTTTCTTTTGCCTTCCCTTTTCACGCGTTTCATGAAAATATTAACAAATACAATAGATTTAACACTGTTTCGGTTCATTTGCAGTTCAAGTGACGTAGAAATGGAAAATAAAAATAATTTTCTATGTAGAGACCGCCAGGGAGACCCAAGAAGCGTTGGAGGGATGGACTCCATGAAGATTTAAACCAAGTGTCAATAGATGTGAACGGCTGGCGGATAGCAGCAATGGACAGAACAGTGGAGAAGGAAACTTGTAGATGCGTGCGGTCCACTGGGCCTGATCACGTAGTAGTAGTAGTAGTAGTAGTTAGAGACTAGACTCCGCAACCCTCTGATTACCATTCTGCAACCTTCCGCTGCGCCAACCGCCGCTTCGATACTATGCTAGCATAAATGGCTCATGCTTCGCGCCAAAAATGCTATTTTTTTCCCAAACGCTGGGCCACCTGGGGCTTCTGTCACTTTCATTTCTGGCCAAACCCTGTACATACCATAAATCTGGTCGAAATCTGATGAGGTGCAGGCGCGGTCCCCTTATGAGTACTTCAAGATAAGGAACTGGAGGTCGGAAATGAACATTTCGTTATTTTTTTATTAACATACAGAATTTACATCTTACAGCAGCTGCTCGAAGTGACGACTGCCAGTATCGGCTCAAGAATTACAACACAATCCGCTGACAGCATTTTAATTCTGGTTTCAAAATGATTTTGCTCCATTGCTCACACGGTTTATGACAGAGGTGTAATTGCTGCTCCCATCGATTCTCTTCACACTGCGTTTCATGGAAACGTTGATGGGTGATTACTAATTAATCCTTTGCCACATGTTCCAACATTCCAAATTCTACTGCGTGGGCAATTCTCTGACGGAAACAACGTCTAGCGTTTCGTGGTTCGACCGATCCAGTTTCTCTTAACTTTCTATGCATGGCGAAAATACCTTTCCAGTAGTATGACGCCTGTTGCGAAACTTTTTTCTGTACATTGTCTCTGCACTACATCTTTCAGCACAGTGCATGTTGCTTTAACGAATAATACTCCGTCTTCAGCAACCAGTGGTAAAAACCACGGACACCTGAAAAAGATTGAGTATTTTTCTCCAAGGTGGTGCTACCAACATGTAGCGTTTAGGTATAAAATAATGTAAAAGATCGGATCACTTTCAAATCTCCCGCTTTACTGTACGCACGCCGATTGAATTGAGGGCGCTGTCGTCCGTCCATGTTATAATTATGACATCACACACCATTTTCGTCCGACTACAACAACGACTGCCAGAAACTGGCAAGTTCGCAACTGGGAGGGCTGATTAGTACACCACGGACGCGCCATACTCTCGACTGAAGAGGACGTCCTTCGTCACAGGAAAGAATCTAGGAACGAGTACTCTAAACATTTCCCATGCCGTGGGTTCCTGCAGAGTACACAAGTCAGATAACATTATCTCTGATATGTGCGTACAGTGATGCGGGAGATTTCAAAGTGACCCAATCTTCAGACTTATTTTTTATCCAAACGGTACCTTTTGCGGACATGGGGTCCCTATGAAAACTGTATCCCCTCCACAACTCCTAGAAGCCTGTAGTGAAATTGTGAAACACACTGTACAATTTTGATTGTAAAGATGCGACACGCCCTGTTCATACTGTACCTCAAGCGTATACACGGTCTACCACGAAACCTGAAACACCGCTGAATATTGTATCATACCTGCCTAAGCAGTTCAGATTTTGTTAACAGATCGGTGTACACTTTAACGGCTTTAAGCCGCTTAGAAGATGAAAGAGTACAATATCATAGCACAGGTCACAATATTCACGGTGAAGCTTTTCGATGAGCTATCCGAGAAATGTTATAACTACATGGCCAAAGACTGACGGAACAGCACAGTTTCAGCATTCTTATACTGACTTAACAGCGAAATGGGGGAAAAAAATTCATGGTGCCGACAGAAGTTGATCTCTGATTTTGCACATTTACCGGCTATTTTTGACGACAAGTGTCACTATGGATAGTGAATTGTTCTTTATCGCAGTACTTCCTTACATACGAGATAGGGCCGGCCGATGTGGCCGTGCGGCTAAAGGCGCTTCAGTCTGGAACCGCGTGACCGTTACGGTCGCAGGTTCGAATCCTGCCTCGGGCATGGATGTGTGTGATGTCCTTAGGTTAGTTAGGTTTAATTAGTTCTAAGTTCTAGGCGACTGATGACCTCAGAAGTTAAATCGCATAGTGCTCAGAACCATTTGAACCTACGAGATACTGATTGTCACAGAACTAGTTGGTTACATATTTCACAGATATAAATGTAAAACAACTGACAGCACTGGTCAGTTCAAGACGAATATAGCAATTACAAACGGCTTAATACCTAACACTTTCCTTGCCATTGGGACGAATGTGTCCCACTGTAGATTCATTAGACAACTGTGCGAAAACTACTTCGCTTACAGAAAAATAACACACATATCAGCTTTAAATTCGCATTCCGCTCCATGCCGTAGTTGTACTGAGGGGAGACTGTGTCAGAACATGCCGTCAAATCAACTGCAACGTACTGTCGCATCGATTTCGTTGGCGCCTGCAGATAGGTAACCAAATAAACAGATATGCAAAGCGGGCTGCTGTGACGCCATCCCGGATAATTCGTGCCAACGAATTCCAGTACGTACTGATATTTGCCGCTTGAAAAACGGCACCCATAGCGAGCACCTATAGTGTGAGTTAACAACTTTGAGATATACACTGAGGTATCAAAAGTCATGGGATAGCAATATGCATTTATACACATGGCGGTAGTATCGCGTGTACAAGATAAAAAAAAAAGGCAGTGCATTGGTGGAGCTGTCTTCTGTACTCAGGTGATTCACGTGAAACGGTTTTCGACGTGCTTATTGCCACACGACGAGAATTAGCAGACTCTGAATGCAGAATGGTAGTTGGAGCTAGACACACGGGACATTCCATTTCGCCGGCCGAAGTGGCCGAGCGGTTCTAGGCGCTTGAGACCGGAACCGCGCGACTGCTACGGTTTCAGGTTCGAATCCTGCCTCGGGCATGGATGTGTGTGATGTCCTTAGGTTACTTAGGTTTAAGTAGTTCTAAGTTCTAGGGGACTGATGACCACGGATGTTAAGTCCCATAGTATCCCATGGTACTCAGAGCCATTTGAACCATTCCATTTCGGAAATCGGTAGGAAATTCAATACAGCGATCCATGGTGCCAAGAGTGTGCCGAGAATAGCGCATTTCCGACATTACCTCTCATCACGGACAACGCATTGGCCGATGGCCTTCATGTAATGACCGAGAGCAGCGGCGTTTGCGTAAAATCGTAAGTGCTAACAGACAAGCAACACTGCGTGAAATAAATGCAGAAATCAATGTGGGGCATACGACGAACGTATCCGTTAGCACAGGGCGACGAAATTTGGCGTTAATGGGCTATCGCGGCAGATGACCGACTCGAGTGCCTTTGCAAACAGCACAATATCGCCTGCAGCGTCTGATGTGGGCTAGTGACCATATCGGTTGGGCCCTAGACGACCGCAAAACCATAGCCTGGTCAGGTGAGTCCCGATTCCAGTCGGTAAGCGCTGGTGGTAGGGTTTGAGTGTTGCGCAGATCCCACGAAGCCATGGACACAAGTAGTAAACAAGGTACTGCGCAAGCTAGTGGTGGCCCCATAATGGTATGGGCTGGATCCTCTGGTCTGTCTGGAAATGGTTATGTTCGGCTACTTTGAGACCATTGGCAGCAATTCATGGACTTCACGTTCACAAATAACGATAGAATTTTTGTAGATGACAATGCGCCACGTCACCGGGCCACAAATGATCGCGATTGGTTTGAAGAACATTCTGGACAATTCGAGCAAATCATTTGGCCACCCAGATCACCTGACATAAATCCCATCGAACATTTATGGGACCTAATCAAGAGGTCAGTTCGTGCAAAAGCTAGTGCACGGGCAACACTTTCGCAATTATGGACGGCTACAGAGGCAGCAAGGCTCAATATTTCTTCAGAGGAATTCCAACGACTTGTTGAGGTTATGCAACGTCAAGTTGCTCCGCTACGTCGGGTAAAAGGCGGTCCGACAGATACGATATTAGGAGGTATCACCTCAGTATACTCTATCCACTGATGTTTGTGTGCAGTTTCTGCACAGACGTCTTCTGAAACCTCCGAGGTATCTATGAATAACCCTGTATGTCCCACTCCTCCTTGGACTAGAAAACTAAACAGCGGGAAATATCTTTCATATTATTACTTCAGACTACAACTTTTTAATTAAAATAATGATACGCTGACGTCTTTCAGTACGAAAAAAAGGTAGTGGAAGGGTTAATGAAAAGCGATACATCGTTAATAATTACAGAGAATGTAAAAGAAAATCCAAATTTCGATCATCGTACTAGACCAGTTAACTGCAAGAGGCACATGTGCTGCGATGCATAAGAGAAAAGTTCTGTGTCATAAGTGAAAATGGAAAATCGTGTACAGAAGGCATTTTGCGGGTTATAATTTAATAACTGTCGTTCTGTTGTCACAGTGCAGAGATTTCACCAGCGATAAAATCAAGCACCTCCAAATACCAACAACTTTCGCAGATGGTATCGGCAGTTTGAAGAAAAAGGATGTTTGCGCAAAGGGAAAAGTACCACGTGTACTAGAACAGAGTTCGCCATTTGTTTAAAAGGAGTCAACGGAAATCGACGGACGAAGCTGGTAGGGAGCAATGTTACAGGGATTGAAACAGGAAGAGTACCTCAAAAGTATGGATTAATGCTGGGACAAGGCTGGAAGCCATGGAGGAAGAAATATTTGCTGCTTGTTACATGTTTAGCAACGAGACAACTTTCCAAGCAAGTGGCAAATTTAACCGGCACCATCCTTCGAATATGGCGTGCAGAAAAGTCTTCGTATACAACTAAACATCAGTGTGATTAACTGAAACTAAATGTGTTCTCTGCGATGTCAGGACAAGAACTGCACGGTCCATTTTTCGTCACTGAGCTAAGTCATACAATGAAGGCTTTCACGACCGGATGGTACCGTTGTTGATAATTCTTCCGGGTTATATGGCCGTGGTCCATGGAATTCTTCTATTCCTTACGTGAAACTTCCAGAAGTCTAACTGATTTCGAGACACTCTCCTCGTAGAGTCTTCTAATCATACAATGAAGGCTTTCTCGACCGGATGGTACTGTTGTTGATAATTCTTCACGTAAGGAATAGAAGAATTCCATGGACCACGGCCATATAACCCGGAAGAATTATCAACAACACTGAGCTAAGTGTTTCATTGTATAATTGCCACGACATTCTTGAACAATGGCTGATGATACAGCATGATACAGATCCCACGGATTACATCTTTCAAAAAGATGGAGCAGCCCCACATTGCGGGGGAGGGGGGCATGATTATTATTGTTGTTGTTGTTTTTATCAACACCTTCCAAACCGTTGGCTTGGTCGTACTGGATATGAGGACACTGTTTCTGCTCTTGGCCATCTAGATCTTCGGACCTGACATCCACGGATTTCTTTTAATGGGGTTACGTGAAGCACCTTGTGCATGTGCCTCCTCTGCCGGAAACAATTCCAGAACTCAAACTGCGGATTTATCAGCGCTTGCGCCTGTGACTCCACAAATGTTTCCGAATGTGTGTCGTGAAATGGACTAACGGTTACATATAGTCCATGTTACCAAGGGGAGTCATAATGTAGAATACCTATAAAGTACTTTTTTTTGGTGGTGGGAGGGGGGGGCTTTCTTTCATATTCTCTGTAATTCATACGGACATATCGAATGGTTCAAATGGCTCTAAGCACTATGGGACTTAACATGTGAGGTCATCAGTCCCCCAGACTTACAACTACTTAAATCTAACTAACCTAAGGACACCACACACATCCATGCCCGAAGCACAATTCGATCCTGCGACCGTAGCAGCAGCGCCTAGAACCGCTCGGCCACAGCCGCCGGTCCGAAATATCGCTATGCATCAAATAGTTATAGCCATTTGTAGTAGCTGTATTCAATTTGGATTGCCGAATGTTTCAAATTTCTCGCCACTAAGCGTGTGCCGTAAATGGTAGTTGTAACCTACAGCAAACAGAGCAAACTAAGAAGGAATTGCTCGTTTGCATTTTAAATTACAGTGCGTACACTAAAAGAGAACGCAGACAACAGCCGCGATTAACGTCATATCTGTATACACGAACTGAAAATTCATTTACGTGATCAGTAGAACATAAGTTGCGAAGGAAAATTAACTATTAAATACAACTGACTAGCTGTTTCACAAATTGCTGCATCTCGGGAGACGTCAAGAACGGAGTATTTGTTTACTAGACCTCTTCTCTTCAGAACGGTCCACGCAATCACGTCTCAATTTCCACCTGAAACAACATATGCGTGTCTGAGCACAAGTGCAAGAGTGTAACTTGAGTCGGGGTTTACAAGACGCCTAGGCTCTCAAGTCGAGATCAGATTCACTGCAGTGGGAACCATAACACAGTCAGAGTGCGGCAGGTTTTTGCGCAATACAAGTACCAGAACTGTTGCCAGACAGCAGACAGGCGGTGTGGAAGCGTCCGCCCCTGCAAGAGCGCACGGCGGCCGCTCCCTGCGTGACGCAAACGGACGACGCTGCAATTTTTATAGCTTTTCACACGGCGCTCGCTCTTGGCACCAATTACGGAAAAAATTCCAGAAATGCTTCCCTCCGCTTCCAGCTGGATTCTCACCCTAAACACCCTCTGCACCGGGGATTCAGCAACCGCCTTCTTTATGATACCAAGATGGCATTTGCTGGAACTCCCTCAAAGAAAATAACTAATTGGAAACTTCGGCAGTCTGCTGAAGAACGCTAACGCTATTTGAACAAGTGGAATAATGAGACTGGTTTTACTTATGCTGCTATGTAACACTTTCAAATAGTTCTGAATCTCAAAACTAGAGTAACGAATACGCACGAGGAAAGCATTTATGTGCCTCAGTCGTGATACACGTACAGACGGGCGGCCAAACCAGCTGCATCGTCCAATCAATAAAAATTCGCCCGTCGCTCCACTACCTACTATTCGGTGCAGAGAGAGAGAGAGAGAGAGAGAGAGAGAGGGTGTATTTGTAGGCTCTTGACATATGATCCTCTAGCATCCATTCTTAGAGGGGAGTGTGCTTAAGAATGGTTAAAGCTACCAGAATGAACTGTACATGCTCCTCACGCCATGAGAAGTTACCACCTGACCGAGCGAGGTGGCGCAGTGGTTAGACACTGGACTCGCATTCGGAAGGACGACGGTTCAATCCCGCGTCCGGCCATCCTGATTTAGGTTTTCCGTGATTTCCCTAAATCATTCCAGGCAAATGCCGGGATGGTTCCTCTGAAAGGGCACGGCCGACTTCCATCCCTAATCCGATGAGACCGATGACCACGCTGTCTGGTCTCCTTCCCCCAAACAACCAACCAACCAAGTTACCACCTGATGGAAAGTGGCTGATCTGGACGCCCATCTCTTAGTTGCAACTGACGTGTGGTTGCTGCAAAAATTTATGTACTATTAGCAGTGAACAAGGCTCCTTACTGTAGATTTTCGACTTGCTAGAGCGTCATAGAGTCAATATCTAAAACATCGTAGAAAAAAAGGGAAAATAAGGATGAAACCAGAAAGATGACCCCGGAAACTCCATGCATGGTGTTGGGGTTGGGTTCTTTGGGGGAAGAGAGCAGACAGCGAGGTCATCGGTCTCATCGGATTAGGGAAGGTCAGGGAAGGAAGTCGGCCGTGCCCTTTCAAAGGAACCATCCAGGCATTTGCCTGGAGCGATTTAGGGAAATCACAGAAAACCTAAATCAGGATGGCCGGACGCGGGATTGAACCGTCATCCTCCGGAGTGCGAGTCCAGTGTGCTAACCATCCATGCATGGTTTTGTCTCCCAGTTGTAATGGAAGAAACTAATCTTCTGGTGAAATCTGTGCAGGACAGCTTTTAGTATAACAGTCTACAAGTTCTAGGTGCGAGTAAAGACGACAACGAAGCGGCTGATCATGTGTTCCTACGCCTCTCCTACGTCGCTATTGAGGGCAATGCTATTTTAGCTACTCGGGCAAGCACAGTCCTTGCCTGGCTTGAGTAATCAAAACAGTTTCATTCAATATGTTGGGAATGCTTTTGTTTCTTATATGAAGTTAGAAAGACCTTGGAGGGTTTCTTCCTCACTTCCGGTGAGTGCCGTCTACGAGTTCTAACTGATCTTGCCGTGACCTGACGACCTCTCTCATGCTGCAGACACGACGGAATCCGTTCCCATACTGAGAAAGGGTGGCTGTAAGTTCGTCATTGACAGAAATTCAGTTCCAACGGCCGCTCTCAGCGACCACTCAGTGACTACGGAAAGCCGGATCTTGGCCAGTGGCGACAGTAATTCAAATGGTAAGCTCCGCTAATGGTTTTTAATACTATTTCACAACCCAGGTTGATAAGCCATGATAGGTGCTCTCTGTGACACAAGCTTAACGATGTCGCTGGCGCATGCCGAGTGTTTACGGTAATAGTGGACTGTCGGCACTGACTATTCCACAGTTCTAGAACCCTTAGTGCACGTAGCCCGTACCCAGCCAAAAGCGTGCCGAGTTCCTGGAGATGCTTGCCATTTGGCACGACCGAGACTGCACGTTCAGCTTACGGAATGCTACGGACGTGGCGAGCATTGCCTGCCATGTGTTTTGGAGGATTATCGGCGCAATGGGTGACCCCATTCTGCTCCCCTCCATGCTTTTCACTGGCCGCAGGACTGGTTGCAACGTTCATCCTTTGTATTCTCTTTAGCAGCTACCGGGGCATAAAATGTTATTGTGCACCTATTAGCAACACTTCACCAACAGCTTTATCACTAACAACAGCTTGTAAATTAAGTTAAATGTCGCCAGGATGCATGTGTTAGGCTGTTAGAAGGCCAACCGATGCTCGTAATTTTACACTAGAACACAAGACATGCCTTACGGCGAAAGATAAAGGAACGTACCGACCGAACTAAATTATTGCAGCCAAGTTTCTTGTGGGGCACATTGGCGGGAAAACTTAAGGTTCAGTGCCAAGGACTTCGACTACTATCTGTTGTGTGCCTTATTTGAGGTTATCCACCTCCTATTCATCATCATTCCTGCGCATCTCTCCGTCGTCGTCTAGGTACGGGTAACCATAGAGGGAAAGTTCGAACATAAGGCGCGTGATTGGGTTTCTCTTAGGGCAATAGCGACACGAGAGGGAAAAGGATTCACTGTGCATTCAGTCTGCATCCCTGGAGGAATCACGTCTGGTGAAGAGATCAGCCCCGGAAAGGGTTGCAGCCGAATGAAACATTTGCCTCACTTTGAGGCCAAAGTCGTCTCTCTGAGCCTATCCTCGTGTCGTTTTGAAGACTAGCGAAAGTGGCAAAGACAGAGAGCCTCATTTGTGGGGTCTCAGCACAGCAGTTGATTTGTAGCCTCGTTTCGAGGACTGACTGGGGTCATCTGCTTTGGAATCGACTGAAGAGAGTAAAGCAGACGCTTCGTTGGTTATGTGAATCTTCGACTTGCGCTATAGGGTAGAGCTGCACTAGATAGGTCAAGCGTGCATTTCATACTGGAAGCGGGCCATCGGGTGGAACTTGTTAACGTGACTTGCGTTCTCAGCACTCTCCAGTGGCCGTTGGTTTTATTTGCCTCGCAAACTACACTGTTTCTTTACGGAAATAGACGAGAGAAAAATATCTGCGTTAGCTCTGTTAACGACGGTCGATGACGAGCGGAGAAAATCGCCACGAACATACTGGATTCGTCGCTGCCTTGAAGAGCGAACTGTTAGTACAAGAACACTACATAATTCTGTACAACAAGCTGAGATACATATTAGTAGAAGTTATTCTAATTGCATTTTCATCCCATTGTCGGTTTTAAATTGAATCTAGTCAAAGTACAGTGCCTAATATGTCAGCTTGCGCACGAACTTCATCTGTATTCTCGATGTTTATTGAATACCAACACTCTGAAACAACGTACTCCATGACACAGATTTCGAGATGCGATTCTTAATATCATTCGAATGGAAGAGGCGACTGTTTTCGAAGCTGCGCACCATCAATGAAAAGAATACAAACATTAGCCAATTCATAGATACAGACATGCACTGAAGAGCCAAACAAACTAGCACGCCTGCCTAATATCCTGTAGGGCCCCCGCCAGCACGCAGAAGTGACGCAACATGACGCGCTGCAGGGAACTGACACCATGAATCCTGGAGGGTTGTCCATAAATCCGTATGAGTACGAGGGGATGGAGATCTCTTCAGAACAGTACGTTGCAAGGCATCCCAGATATGCTGAATAATGTTCATATCTGGGGAGTTTGGTGGCCAGCGGAAGTATTTATACTCAGAAGAGTCATTCTGTAGCAATTCTGGACGTGTGAGGTGTCCCATTGTTCTGCTGGAATTGCCCAAGTCCGTCGCAATGCACAATGGACATGAATGGATGCAGGTGATCAGACAGGATGCTTACGTACGTGTCACCTGCCAGAGTCGTATCTAGACGTATCAGGGGTCCCATATCACTGCACACGCCCCATCAGCTTGAACAGTCTCCTGCTGACATGCATGGTCCATGGATTCACTAGGTTGTCTACACTTGAAACGAGACTCGCCCGACCAGGCAACATCTTTCCAGACATCGACAGTCTAATGTCGCTGTTGACGGACACAGGCGAGGCGTAAAGAGCTTTGTGTCGTGCAACCATCAAGGGTACACGAGTGGGCCTTCGACTCCGAAAGCCCATATCGATGATGTTTCGTTGAATGGTTCGCACGCTGCCACTTGTTGATGGCCCAACACTGAAATCTGCAGCAATTTGTGGAAGGGTTGCACTTCTGTCACGTTGAACGATTCTCTTCAGTTGTCATTGGTCTCACTCTTGCAGGATCTTTTTCTGGCCGCAGCGATGTCGCAGATTTGATGTTTTACCGGATTCCTGATATTCACGGTACACTCGTGAAATGGTCGTACGGAAAAATCCCCACTTCATCGCTATCTCGGAGATGCTGTGTCCCTTCGCTCGTGCGCCGACTATAATACCACGCTCAACCTTGATAACCTGCCATTGTAGCAGCACTAACCGATCTAACAACTGTGCCAGACATTTGTTGTGTTATATAGGCGTTGCCGACCGCAGCGCCGTATCCTCCCTGTTTACATGCGTCTGTATTTCAATACGCATGCCTATACCAGAGTCTTTGGAGCTTCAGTGTATATATTTTACAGAATGTTTCATAATAGCAAATACGTCCACTTTGTATTGCAGCAAATACAGTACTTATAATAAACAATATCGACTTTTGAGATAAAACTGTTATTAAAGGTGTAAGAGTGACCCAGAATCTTTTCGAAAATAAAAGATGAAAAAACTTTGAAGAACGTGGACGCGAACCCGCTACCTTTCTCTTCACTAACTGGACCTCACAATGCTAAAAACTACGCTACTGCTTCGGCGTTAATACTGCTCCTCCGTGTATGACATACACTGCCTAAAGACTGTACTTACAAATGTTAGTATTTGATACTTAATATGCCGATTCTTCCAAAAAGAAGCGCTTTTGATCATCATTGTGCAGTAGCACTGAAACAGCACACTTTCGTTGCACACAATCTATGACACTAAATTAACTATTATCGATATGTATTTTCCTATCATTTTATAACAACAAATCATAGCTAAAAAGACGCGTTTTCGAGAGATTTGCTGATGCTTTGAAACAGCTTATATTCACACCACGTACTCTACCAGGAAAAAAAAAAAACATCAAATAGGCCTACAATGTTTAACGCCATACGATATGGCGGTTCTTATGTTCTGTTTCTGACGTGAAGCAATGTCGAACCTCATTGGCTATATTCCTCTTCAACGAGGTGAATATCTAACATGCCAGATTCTGTATTCCACGCTGAGCAGTATAGTGGAAAAGAATTCGACGTTGTAACGCCACCAGCTCTTCGTCAACGTTTCTCTGTGCAAGGTGTTCCAAACATTGGAACATACGGACGGTAAAGGATCCAAACTGAGTCTTCTGAGAAGAGGAACTAATGGCGGAAATTAATATTTCAGGTGAAAAAGGTCTTGAATGGCACATGTTTGTAATCTGCCAACACTGTCCGTCCAAAAAGCTCCGAGAAAGATTTTATTCCCGGCGCTTAAGCGACGGCTGCACAATAAGAACGGTGGCAGCTTGAACTAACAATTGCAAACGGCAGATGTGCATTCGACCAGTCAGTTGTGAGCAGGCACTGTTACGTAGCGGACGTTCGGCCGTAATGTGCCAGTCTTGGGTCACAATTCGCAATGGAACAACATTTCTAAATCAAGTGTTCGAGGCATTCTCCAGAATGTTTTGAAGAAGAGAGAAGTGCGTGTAAAGTTCGTCCCACACACCATGACTCCCGAACAAAAACGCCTGGCGCGACATGATTGAAATGCAAAATGTGGGCAATTCTTTTTGGAAATAATCATCACGGGTGACAAGACTCGGTACTGTCAATACGTACCTACCACAAAACGATAAAATGTAGAAATGCACGTGAAGGGTCAACCTTTTGACGACATAATCGACATTCAAGTCAATGTGACGCGCGAGTTGAACAACATCCCAAAGCTCTTTTCTGACAGTTTCATATGTTCGTATGAGATTCTGTGCATTGTGCTCATACTCAAGAGGTGGGAGACAATGTAGAACACCTGAAGCATTAAATCGCCATCTTAACTATTCTCTATTTTTTATTAGTCCAGTTTTGGAACTTCATGGACTGACGACGTATGTTTCATAACAAACAACTGCCTGCCGTATCTACGTGTTACCTTTAAAACAACACACCAACGTCTGTGACGTGGCCACGGCGGAGTTAAACCCTGTTTACAGCTAATAGCTTATTGTCTAAAATGGAGCATCGCCCATTACAAGAACTTGTGTAGACATGTATTGTGTGCTACAGCAGGATGTAGTACATGGAAAACAGAACGAAAGTACAGAGAAAAATTCATCCCACTGGAAGTAATTATCTCCGCGGAAAGAACTTGCAAGAAACTAGGTTGTTCAAGCCCACAGAAAGCTGGTCAGGGTTCTCGACAAACCATAGGAATCTTTGACGAGATTGTGCTGGATCGTGGAGCAGAATTCAGTCAATAAATACCCGCTAACTAGACCATGAAACACTTGCTTCGAAGAATATAGTGTGGAAAGTACTGGCACGGCTGTTTGTCTGTCATAACCAACGTTTGGAAGGAATGGGCTCAAATAATTGTGAACACAATTTTCAGAGTGGAACTTCCTGGTATATTAAAACTATGTGCTGGACCGAGAATCGAACTAGGAACCTCTGCCCTTCGCGGGCAAGTGCTCTACTAATTGAGCTGCCCGAGCACGACTCACGGCATGTCATCACAGCTTCAATTCTGCCAGTACCTCGTCTCCTACCTTCCTAAGTTCACACAAGCTTTTCTGAAGTCGTGCTTGGGTAGCTCAGTTGGTAGAGCACTTGCCCGCAAGGGCAAATGTCCCAAGTTTGAGTCTCGGTACGGCACACAGTTTTAATTTTCCATGAAGTTTCACATCAACTCACACTCTGCTGCAGAGTGAAAACTTTCATTCTCGAATTTTCAGAGAATTTCGATGGAGTATGTTGCAATTCAGAGCGCGGTCGTCGCTTTGAACAGCTGCTATACGCGGAAGTTGTTGCTATAGGAGGTAAGTTGTTTACGACAATAAAAACTAATAACCTTTTTTTCGACCTTCAGTTACTTATCTCAAAAACATTCAATTTAGGATGCTCTGGAATCTGTATAAACGTAGCCCTAAAAATCTTGGGTCACGCGGTATGAAACATTTTCCAGATTTTTCAGCAAAATTATCAGGTTGTTCGTTGACGATGGTGCTATCCGTAGGAAAGTAATGTTGCTGGATGACCTTGTGACAATATTGAACGACCCGGCCAATATTTCCACTTAGTGTTTCCCATGGCAGTTCTCATCGAATGAGCACAAATGCAAGTAAAAAGCATTCAAACAGGAGAATGAACCAGACAGTATTCAACTGAAACTTACCAGTGGTAAACATCTGACTCCTGACACACAATTTTACAAATCTAATGGTAATATTACGAACCTATATGGCATTGAACAGAAACGTTAAATCTGTGGTAAGAAAACTGAATGGAAGATCCAGGTTTTTGTGGCGAGGATTCCGGGAACTTACGGTTCATTTGTTAAGTAAACCACACACAAGTGGCTAACGCGAACTACTGAAGTGTGCCGCTCAAGTATTTGAAGTCCTTATCAAGTTGGCCAGACGGCAGGCATTGTTAGGCTTCACTGTCACTTCAGTGATACATGTCACAACAAGTTGCTCGGTGAAGTTAAACGAAATTGGTTATACGGGAAAGAAAATGTGTGTACGCCTGATTTATGCCATAAGGATAGCCGGCGGCTCTACTCACATGTGACTCATGACTCGCTTCTGCCTGTTTCAGTCGTCATTTGCCTGAGGCTGTCTACAATATAAGCTTGTCTGTAAATGTTAGTTGCAGCGATAGGGCACGTAAATGCATGCGAAATAAATGGAAAATGGATATTTGTGCTCTGGAGTATAGTCTTATGCCGACAGCAGTTCTCGAAGAAGAGTTGGTTAAGACACACTGTGAATATGGCCAGCATTTGGGTCTCGTCGGAAAAACTCGAAACTAAGTGACATTATGGGCTGACTACACAGGCAGTCATTAAAAGCTAGAGCCAACAACTAGGATGATGGGTTAGGGTGCAGCCAAATGACGAAACACAAGACTATCCAGGAGCACTTTTAACAATGCTTCGGGAAAAAGCAAAGGAAAATGAAAATATACGCTCTAGTAAAGGAAAGAAATAATAGTTACAAATACTTATAGAAGTTAAGGATACTATTTACGCCTCTTGGCTCATGCACGAGGCTTGGTTCCATCTGTGAAGATATACCTTCACTCAAATGTTGCTTAAGGAAAGTCCAATCGTGATACATTGCGTTAAAATAATTACAGAGGAGTGAAATGTCACAGCCGTGCATATCTACTTCTACCTAATTGCATATGTGAGAATATTTAGTATCCTTATACATCAAATCAACGACAAAAAAATGCCGAGTAGTAAGAAAGTGGTGAGATGTCTCTTACATCAAGCGCTAGGATGGAGAGAAGGCGGAACCCTGTCACAGCATCATTTCAGAGAGATTTTGGCCAGTGGACTCCTTGAGACGTCGTCCTATGATTCTATGTGAAGGTAAATATTGAGAATGATCTTGAATACGTTGTAGCGGCTTCATCATCATCTCAATATAAATGGTTGCGACTTCCAGTATAATACAAAATTTCGTTTAGATATTTACATCGATGTTACAACCAGTATTTGTGATTAATAAGGAGAGTCAACTCTCCAGTAAAAAGATTATTACGTGAAAACACTGTATCTTGTGAAATAATTATCACCTGAAAAGATATCGCTAATAGTATACTTTCCATGTGTCCAAAGACAGAAAAAAATCATGAATATAATTTCCGCAAAGAAAAAATATGAGATTGCCTAAGCATGAATGCTTTGTCAGCGAACAGCACTGAGGAAATCTTCGATTTATCAGACATGAAGCACCGTTTCGTCAAATTTCGCACTCGTCATATCAGGGAATCTGTCAAAACGTGGTTTCAAGCTGGCACTGTTACTCGGCTGATGACTCGAGGAGATTTCGCGGTGAACCTTATTTACTAAGGCAACGAAGGAAATTATTCTGCCGAACCGCACGCAATAGGAACTCAATTGACCATACGCAAGAAAATGGAAGCTCCTCACATTTTCCAATGGAACGGAGCGGAGCTCCTTGTTATTAAAGGGCAGTTATTTTTTATTTACAAATTTTTCGGTTTATTTAGCTTGACCAGATTAGGAACTTCAAGCTCTCGTGGATCGTACCAGGAACTGTGGGTGTCAAAATCTTAATTTCTCAAGCTTCCCAGTTTATATTAATCTTTGTAACTCAATCTGGGGAAGGTAAACACTACAGTGCCAATTGCCAGAATACATATAATCACATAATTAATTAATTGTACAGTAAGTGCCAGACTGAAAATTCAGACGTTTGAGGTTAGATCCTCAGATGGTCTCAGGATATTTTTCTGTCACTTGTTGCTTCTTTCACCACTGACAATTTGTGAGAAAATTGCCAAACTGCGCCGTTGTTAGAAGCTAAACCATAATAATAATGACCAGAACCTGTTCCATAACACAGGCGACGTATGTCCTCCTCCCTCCTCCAGTATACTTTTACCTGTGTTAGTTTTCCTTACTAACGATACGCCTTGTACAGAAATTTTGCACACGCTCAGCTTGGCGCCCAAAGCGGTCGTTTGTGTCGCTTGGGCCCTAGCCAACCGACTAATAACATACCAGCACTGACAAAACGCAGTCTGAGAAGGGATTGAGACAGGATTGTAGCCTATCCATAATGTTATTCAATTATTTGATGAAGAAGTAAAGGACCACCAAGGCAAAATTTGGAAGGGGAATTAAGAATCATGGAGAAGAAATGAAAATTTTGTGGTTTGTCGATGACATTCTAATTCCATCAGAGACGGCATATGACTGAGGAGCGTGCACGGAAAGGATATTTTCTTCAAAAGAGGTAATATTATGAATATCTACAAAAAAGTAAAACAAGAGTAATTGAATGTAGTCGAATTAAATCGGGCGATGTCGAGGCAATCAGATTAGAAAATTATGCACTAAAAGTAGTCTACGAGTTTTGTTATTTTGGCAGCGAAATAACTGACGATGGCTGAAGCTGGAGAGGATATAAAATGAATAGTGACAATAGCAAGGCAAACTTTTCTGAAAAAGAGAACTTTTGAGAGGAAGTATTTTCTCGAGGTATTTGTCTGGAACATAGCCTTGTACGGATGTGAAACGTGGATGGTAAAGAATTCAGACAAGAAGAAAATTGAAGCTTTTGATACGTGGTTTAACACCAGAATGATGAATATCTCAGGGACGCATCGAGGAACTAAGGAAGAAAAAAGAAATTTATAGGATAATCAGACAAAGAAGGTATCGGTTGAAAGGATACATCCTGGGACGTCAAGGAATTGTCACTTGGATAATGGCTGGAAATGTGTATGTGTGTGTGTGTGGGGGGGGGGGGGAAGAATTTTAGAAGGCGTTAATATGACTACAGTAAGTAGTTTCAAATGGGTGCAGGTTGCAGTAGTTACGCGGAGATGAAGAGGCTATACATGATAGACTACCTACATCAAGGCATTCTTAATACTGAACACAACAGGTCTACAAAGAAATGTCCAGATGTAACTAAGGAAGATTTAAATCAGCTAGACTATCGCAACCTCTACGGTATAAATGAGGGATTACAGGATCGGATTGTAGTAACAAAAGAGTTTCATGTTCCAAAACGCATATAGTACAAACAAATTGCGATTTTTTGTTTTAGTAATTATTTGTTGTAAGACAAGGAAGCAAACAATCATCCACAGACAATATTTTTGTGCGAGACATCAGTATTCACAAAGCTGATATGTGAGGTTCAAATTTTATGCGCAGTCCCGTTCGCATGCAAGAATTGACACTGACATGCATTTTAACACCCTTAATAGGATCTCATTTCTTCTTTGTGGGCTGCTTTTATTGAGTTTCGTCATACAACTGTGGCGATAAATGCTTTATCCATGTTACTTCTTGTGTCAAACTGGATTAAAAAAAAAAAAATGTTCCGGGAAAGTCTCTGCAGTCCAGAGAACTTAAAATGATAGCACGTACCTTCGACCATAAATATAATAGATTGGCCCTGACGTCATTTTCGTGGCTCCAACATCTCTGGGCTAAAGTCACATGAATGTTGGCAAAACATGGTTGTTTCGTGTTGCGCTTATGGCTGTACTCAGCGTTTTGTCGGGGGACATGGCATTACATTTCACGTGTAAGTGTTTCTATGATGGTGCAGATGCGTTTATTGAAATCTGCTGAAGTGACTTTTATATGTTTTTTACACTTGGAATAGAGTATCACGTAAATTTAAGTGTTGAAAGTGATGCCTGTAAAGTCAGACTCATATTACATTTTGGAAAGTATCTGTGATAATTCGGTTACAGAAGTAAGCATAACTGTTTCTCGTTCCTACTCATAGATTCCCTAAGGATTAAACCGAAGGCAACTTTGGATACAGGCCTTGAAACGTAAAAACTTTAAGCCATCTGCACATACGCGCCTTTTTGTATACACAAGTGAGATTATAATAAGGTAAGAGCACCTATAGTCGACACATGAAGAGAATTTTTTTCTACCTTCTAATACTATTAAATAAATGTAGGCTCCAAAATTATTTTCTGAAACTTCAAAGTCTCACCTTTCATCTAAAATATTTTTTAAAACTGATAGTTTAAACTTTTGTAAAAATAGTAGGAACTGAACTTTTGAAGTGCACCTAAAATTGATACTCTAAAATGGACCTGCTCCTAAAGTCGACAATTTTGGCACCTATAGTTGACATAATTCCCATATCCCATTTTCTTTTATAAGTGACTAGAGCTCAAAACGCGGGGAATCCAATATTTAAAGTTTAGACACGAGCCCACTCTTACTGTTTAAAAGAATTTTAACGACATTTTACTTTAATTGACAGTTTATAGTAATTTCGTCCCGCTGCCTACCAGAGGGGCGTTCGATGTATTTGTTATTTGATTTTATAAATGGTGCTATGAACAAATCCAGGTCAAATGCAGTTCTGACATAATTTTTCGCAAATAAAAATGTAATTTTTGTTGGAGGCGTTTGGCAGTCAATTGTTAAATGTGGGTAAAATACGATACATACAGACCGCTGAATTGAAATCCCGCCATGTTTTGCCAACAGTCACGTGGTTTATGTTGGAACCACACCAGCCCTATAGCTTCTGCACAGCAAGGCCAGTCTACTAGTATCTATGGTCGAAGGCACGTACTTTAATTTAAAGCATCTTTAAAGAGCTCCCTCTCGTTGTACTTTCTGCAGTAGATCTAAACACTGAACATGAAAATAATAAATAGACTACATAGATAACCCAGTTTCTTCAGAACATTTCATTAGGAAACTTGTGCAGGCAACATTATTGTCTGCACGCACAAGTTGATTCTCTGTCTTGGATTTCTCACCGCGCTTACTTCAGCATCCCGCCGTAAGGTGAGATCACACGCTACTACGCTGATTCTGGATATTCCACGGAGGAGCGTTCTCGGATCACTATCGGAAAGATAAAAAGATCTGTCAGAATTTAAGAAGGAACACCAAAACGTCACAGACCAACGGAAACGAGAGCAAACATATTCTTACACCATTATCACCACCAGTATCAGCTTCTTGAGTGTGCAGCTATGGGATGCCACCAATGTACCGTACCGCAGTCAGTCACTGGCAGAGTCTTCTAACAATACTCAAACGGGCTGAACAAACGCATAGGGATGTTTTTGAAACTAACAGTCATAAGTGTAGAGTATAATTTCAGTAATGCTAGCGTCTCGAAATTTCGTTATGTGAAGGTCGTAAGTCACTGGTAAAAGTAGCATACTAACTATACAACTTCTTATCGATATCGCAAGTTTAATTTTAATTCGTGAAATTAGTACACCAAATATCCAAAACTTCACCGTACCTGACGAGAACTATAGTGGCGTATTTGCCGACGAAAAACGCAGCTAGCAAACTTAAAGGTCATGTATCAACTCCCCCATGCATGGAAAATATTCTTAACACTCTCTCCACTTTCCCTTAGAGATAAAAGTATTTTAATTAACTCTTCTAAGCAATATTGTAACAGGGCGTGCGTGCTTGTTACGTTGGGGGGAGGGGGGGCGGAGGAGAGAGGGGCAACAGAAGTACATACCTGGTGAACCAGAACACCGGCAGACTTTCAGATGTGGTAATATGGACCAATAAAACAAAAAAGTCTAGTAAACTTGGGTTCTGACCTGCATACCGTATGAGAGATGAGTACTTGCTAACCTTCGGTACAGCGAAACGCATCCCTTCTAATGAACAGGTGCCCATAGCTCTTAAGATATTAATTTTACAGCCCGTGACCACTAGACTTCGTTCAGACAACCGTAAACATGAAATTGCAGGTAACAAAGGAGGTACATTGGAAATTAATGTTAGATTCAGTCACTGGCGACAAAAGATTGGAGGAAGTTAGAAGAGATTGTTGCTAAATATAATATTTATACGAACGGATTACTAGCACTCATGTCCGTAACTGAGGACGCCAGCTTTATGGTGGGTGTAAATCCATCACCAATATACAAAGGGAGCAAAATCTTTAATCACGAGACGGGCTATAACACCTGACTTAAATCTCAAGCCATGCCGCAGTATGGTGAGCGCATTGATATAGTCTATGATGATCCGTCAGTCGAATCGGGACTTTAATCTCGGTGGTCCCCTTGAGCTGTTAGAGATCAAATAGGCTACGTGCTGGCACTTCTCGAGCTGTTATGCTGAAATGTAACTCCAGAATTGTGATGAATAGAGTGTATGAATCTGGAAACTAAAATGCCACTGATTTAGTAGTTGCTTGGAAACCAAACGCAATACTCGTAGCAGCATCATTGCTCGTATAGCAAAAAGCTTTAAAAATGCTCGCTGGAACACGGTCCTGAGCCGTCGATAACTAAACAAGGAACGAAGGAGTACGGCGATTGCGTACGAGTCGGAAAATGGACCCCTTTCTGAAAGGCTTACAGTTTGCTAAGGTTATGGCAAAATATACATTAGGCAGCAACTTATGTTTCTACATTCACTGTAAAGCATCATAGCATACAGAGAATAGAACACTGACAATATTTTAGTCTTTAGAAAGGACTCGTTTCGTTAAAAGTGTTGAAAATCGGCTTTACGACTAATGTCCCATCAAGTTGGAAAACAACACGTCTATATTTAACGGCGAAAATAACATGCACATTTTTTTTCTTTTTCTTCGCCGTAGAGTCGCTTCTGAAACTAGTAGTGCTCGAATCTAAAGCCACTGTCACTGGAAAATGGTGCGCAGAATAATGCTTGCCACAAGTCGTGTAAAGCTTTCCAAGAGAAAAGTCCAATAGCTGCTTTCTTCCTTAGCAATAATGCTCCACCAGATGAGTAAAAACACTTGTACTAAGAAACTACAGAACTGAAGAATAATGTTACTGTCCCGTCGACGGCGAGGCCATTTAGCTAGTAGCTGCACCTTTCGAGCACATTTCCTGCTGCCACAATCTTGCGCCGTCTTTGTATTACTTCCACAAGGAAAGAGAGAACTGAATGGATATTCTGTCTATGGATGAAGACCTCTTACTGGCGTAGAATGATGGACGTCTCTAGCTGCTGGACGACAATTGTTTCAAAAGACAAAGTAAATGAGCAAGTGTCGAGGAAATTGTTTTGAAAAGTATTACAACATATTTGTGGAAAATCATCCTTTTTTTTCTTCTTCAAACTAAATGAACATACTGAGACCTCCTCCTCTACTTTTCTACTCTTCCTCTCAGTTTCGCATCCCAGCACCGGAGAGATAATTAGATTTACACTAAACTTCGCCCAACAATATTTCAAATATCTAATCTTAATTCAAAATAATATATTCTGCAGTTGTCAAAACTAAACTGGGTGAATGCTGGGTATTTATAAAAATTCGACTGTAAGATAAAGATTACAAACCTGTTTCAGATGAGCTTTCCCAATAATCTTTCAAGAAAGTGAACATGACTTATAACTTCCTTAACAGAAACAATCTGCTAGTTTTATCCATATTTTGCAGTTGCGGATGTGACAGCATTCAAAATACAGAACGTATAAATAATGTCTTCAGTCACCATTTTTCGTGTTTTACTGAATCACACGATGCTTTCTCACCATGAGAGTCCATCCTCCCCCATGAACCGTGGACCATGCCGTGTTGGGGGTGGCTTGTACAGTAACCAGATGGCAGTTCCAAAGGTCGAGATTCATGAAAAGGAAGCAGTGGTTGAGAAAAGGGTGAGACGTTATTCAATCTGTAGACTGAGCAAGCAGCCAAGAAATCCAAAGCAAAATTTGGAGAAGAAAAGTTCAGGGAAAAAGAATAAAAACTTGGTGGTTTGCCGATGATATTGCAATTCTGTCAGAGACAGAAAAGGAAATAGAAGAGCAGTTGAAAGGAATAGGTAGTCACTTCAAAGCAGGATATACGATTAAGATAAAAAAACCAAAGCAAGGGAAATGGAATGTAGTCGAATTAAGTCAGGAGGAGATGAGGGAATGAGATTTGGAAATGAGACATTAAAAGTAGTAGATGAGCTTTGGTAGTTGGCCAGCCAAACAACTGATGGGGAACGAAATGGAGAGGATATAAATTGCCGAGTGGCAATAGCAAGTAAGGCGTTTCTGAGGAGGCAAAATTTGTCAGCATGGAATATAGATGTAAGCGTAGGCTTTCGCGGCCGTTGACACTATCAATAAAACTCTTCTAGGCTGCTGACCGCATTGTCAATCTACAAAATCTACGTTTCGGTCACTTGCAATAATGACAGACACGTGTCGGACAATTTTATATATTGACAATGCGGTCAACAGCCCAGAAGACTTTATTGACCGTAGAATATATAGTTGTACGGAAGTGAAACATGGACGATCAACAGTAGACAAGAATGGAATAGCTTTTGAAATGTGGCGCTACAGAAAAATAATGAAGATTACACAGGTAGATGATATAACAAATGACGAGATACTGAACAGAATTGGGGCGGACAGAAATTTGTGGCACTGCTTGACTAAAAGAAGGTATCGATTGATAGAATAAATTCTGAGACGTCAAGGAAACGTCCGTTTAGTACTGGGGATATATATATATATATATATATATATATATATATATATATATATAGAGAGAGAGAGAGAGAGAGAGAGAGAGAGAGAGAAGGGGGTGTAAAAATTGAAAAGTGAGACAAATACAGAAACCATCTTCAAATGGATGTAGGTTGCAGTAGTTATTCGGGAATGATGAGGCCCTTGCAGGATAGAGTACCATGGAGGCCTCCATCAAATCAACCTTTGGACTGAAGATGACAACAATGGGTCCAGCGTCAGGCGCAAATCGTTTTAACACATTATTTTCTTCTGATCTTGAGTGAGGTTGTGCGAAATGTATATCCCTGTTGCGAGAAGGATGGATGACACGTTTCGAAATTCGCGGATCAAATAATGGAATATGCGATGAGAAACTGAAAAGCTTACCAAAAAATAAAAGAAGAACAAAGTTGACGTTTTAATATTCTTCCTGAACTTTTCGGTAAGTTTTTGATTGTTTGTCATCACATTTTCCGTTGTTTGATCGGCGAATTTCAAAACTTAACATATAACTTCCTCTCAATAGGAACATACATTTCGCATCACCTGATTATGGATCCATAGGGTCCAAAATGCATCGGGCGATTCAATAACACATGAAAAAATTGTGACAGAACGCATTATTATCAATACTTTCTGCAAATATTGAACCGTAACTGACTCCATGACGCACGAGTACATTTTGACACTCTTCGGCAAATGATAGTTGCCTCCATAAGGTGAGAGGGTCAGTACCGGTATATTAAAATGCCATGGGAAAGGTGAACGTGAAGCCACAAAACATTTTGTTTATTTGGGTTGGAAAATTTATCTGGATACTCACCCAGCTAAAATTTTATTGCTGCTCAAAATGAGTGATCTGACTACTCAAGTGAAATGAATAAAAATGCTACACCACAAATTTCATTATTCAACTTCTGGGTTGATTCAAATGTATCACCAAAACTAATGCGCCAAACAGCACTAAAAATTTAGACTAAGATCTAAACTACAGAAAACTTTAGTAGGTTTAAACTGAAGGATATAATATACCGCCATGGGAAATAAATACTCCAGAAGCAAAGGGATAACATTCACACGTAAGTATTTAACTCATTGTGAAGGACGAGGCAACCATTTTCTGGTCTAACTACTTCAGGAACTACCCCAACATCTGCGTTATTGATAGTGCTCGGAAAGGTAATGGGTTGTGCATTGTTGAACGAGCCAAATCAGTTCTTTTCTGAAAATATTTACAGAATCTGCGGAAAACCTAAACCAGGAACTCCAGGCGAGGATTTAAACAACACACTTCGTACAGACATGTGCAGTGTCTTAACCAACGAGTCAACTCATTCGGCATGAAATGTCACGCATCTCACTGGTAAATGAAATAAAATCAGAGTTGTATGACTACATTTGCATCTTTTAACCGCAGACATAAGCAAGCATCAAACTGGACAAAGGAGTTTGTATGATAGGAGATGCTAATACATGAATTTATTTATTTGTACTCATCCATTTTCTTACTGCTTGTTACACAATACCCAAAAAATTCAGATGTATCAGAATGTGAGACGAGAATACAGACAAGTCACAAGAAGCAAACAGGTGCTAAGAAATGCGTTACATATGTGAACTCCCAGTTGCATTATTAGCTACAGATTTTTAAAGAAGAGTGCAGGCAAAAGAAACAAGCAACAGGATAGAATTGTCAAACAAGATAGTGATTCTGCCTACAATGCCAATCGACAGCATCGTTTAGAAAGAGAGCAGATCACTTTACATCAACCGATCACAATATTCTGCAAGCAACACCAAATAGTTGATCATAAACCAAGCGCCGAAGTTCACATAGGAAGTTCTTAACGCAGCATATTCCTGGTGGTCAAGGCAATACTGTATCTGACTATTGCGCTACATTTTATCATGTCATATTGGTTGCTAAATGTATACAGTCACACTTCATGTTGCATATGGCCAGTTCGAAATGCCAACAATGTAGTTCCATAAATACTTTCCATAATGTTTCTGGTAAGAAAGCTGTCTACGACAATTCATAAACATAATATTTTTCGTCACTATACAAGTATACATGTCATTTTATAAACAAAGCACGATTATATTCAGTTTCTAAATTTAACGGAATTTGACCAAACAAAAATTCGAATAAAATGCTTGTCTCAGAGTTATAATGGACTGCTGATTCCAATGATTTCACAGAAAATCTGTAACAGATTCCAGTGACTAAACGGTAATCAGAAGTCTCACTTTTGCCGTATAAATATTGAATACAAAGATTACAGTGAAAACTTGAATTTGTATTCAAATGCGTAAGTGCAAAGTAAAGCCTCTCATTGAGGCTCAATTCCGTAATATATTGTGTCAAGAAAATATATGCCATTTTTAAAACAATGTTACGTTCTAGCCCGACGCTTCATCCTTGCCGGCGAAATTTTACGTCAGGAGTTAAACAAAGAGTCGAATTTCGGAAGCTGCGTGTCAAAATATGTGTTTGCTCCCTATTTCATTAATGAGCAGCGACGATTTACTTATTTTGGTGGCTAAGAGTGATCAAAATGTATTTCAAGCAGACAACGAATGCACAGAGTCACATCAAGCCGTCACATATCATTCGCTTTTTGAGAATAATTATATGTAACGTACCTCACAAACTGCTGTTCAGGAACGACATTCCTGGCCTAATTTCGTACGCTAGTACACTGGTTATTAAAGCGATACGCAGAAGCCACAGGATCAGAGTAACTGACTAATTCATACAGAGCGAGTGAACGAGCGTTCCCACTGACCAAATCAAAACACACGCTCCCTCTCCTCCAGGTACAGTAAACAACACAAACACAAATGCGCCCTCTTCAGTGTTGATCGAGAGTACGTTTCGAGCGTCGACACAATCTTCGACTTTACTATCGAACCATGGATATTCACATCTGTCGTTGCGATAGTAATCACAAACGCTGTTAAAAAAAGATAAAAAGTCATTAGTCAAGCAAATATACTTTTGGATTTAATTTTAAATCAACGCTAGTTAATCCCGATTGATTAAGAAATATTCTCTTCAAGGATTAACTGACTCGCATACTTCAGTCCTCGAGAATGCAACTATCGACATATATCGAAACTATGGTTGTCTTTGTTTTGTATGAATTTTCAAAACGATCAAAATGATGTATAATTAAGCGAAACGCTGTGTAACTGAAAACATCGCCAAATAGTTGCTCTAGAATTGCTCATGTTATAGGATTAATAGTTGTATAATTAGGTAGGTTATCCTAGATAGGTAATACTAGTAAGCTACAAATAGGAAACTTCAAAGCATAATGACAAATATATGAGCCAACTACCAATAATAAACGCAACTGTTGGGGCAAAATTGCGAAGAAACAGTTACATTGTTGTCTACTGTGCGACAGACGTGTTTGGAGATCTTTCATCTACCTTAATATACATGTACATTGAAGTCAAAGTCGCGAAGAAGCGCCTTTAGCGTCAAAGAATTCTAGAATGCATTTTACAATTGCAGGTGTTTTTCACTTTTCGCAGCAGCCATGATATAGTTAAAAATATTCATCCTGCTCTTTACTTTTCGCACTATCCCCACCGAATTCGCCCCTACACGTCCGTCGCCAATTTTTTTGTTAACATTTTCCATTGATTTTTTTTTACTTCGAGCGTTTGACGTAATCGGCATTCGTTGTAGCATTTTACAAATGTCTTGTTAACTACACACACACAAAACTTTGCTGTGATTGGAGATGATGTAAAGATGTTATCAAGCATTCTCATGACATTTTTAATTCAGATTTTGTGATTTTGGAATAACAGCTTCGTAAAAAAGTCGTGTTAGGTGCAGTTTCAGTTTGACTTGCAATTGGTTCCCCATTTTATCACAGTGCGCCAACGTGTCTATATAAAGTTATTGCAGTTTTGATAGTGTTTTTGCTGTGACACTTCATGTAGTAACATTACCCCAGCCAATAAGGGATAGGGAGAAACTTTATTTTACTTGTCTTTCATATTAATCCTGTCAAGAGGTTTTGTTTGCAGAATGTGCAGTTTAGCTACATAGTAATACTGAACAAGCTGTGGTGTTGGCATAAAAACAGCCATAGAAAATCTTTCAAAAGCCAGTCAGGATTTATAATACACAAGGATATCAGCTATTGATCTGTTAATCAGATCTCATCTCTTTCTGGCTTACCTTACATTCCTGAAAAACAAGGTCACTGTGCACACTGTTAAAGAACAATAGGTTTAGTGCTATGTTAGTTATGATCAGCAACATAGTTTTTTGTGTGACTTGTTGCCCACCAAAATTCATCTACCTCCAGTTTGGTCATTTTATATCTATAAATAACAACTTATATATGGATGACAAAAAAAACAAACCTTCAAAACTAGAGATGTGCAGTTATGTACCGCAACATATAACAACAATAGTGGTATGGCAGAAAAGTGTAATGTACTGTTTTCAGATGAAGTAGTATTGTAGAAACACAGTCTTCTCCCCCCCCCCCCCTTTCTCCAACCCCATCCCCGATCTCCTCCTCAACTTTTGGTAAGACAGTAAATTTTTAGGAGAATATAAGAAGTTGAAAGAATCAAATAAGAGACACCATGAGATAATGATACGAGCATCATCAATTACAGATGCAATGCACAGAAGTAGTATAACAAAGCCTTAGCTCTATAGCAAAGTATTTTTTGACTCGTTTTTCACCCCAAACGGTTATCTTTCATCATGATATCTACAGTCCATGAAGAAAGAAATATGAAGGACAGAACTTAAACTTTTAAAAGATTAAGAAACTAAAACATAGTATTAACTTACACTTTGCATGAAACACAACAATAACACCTACTCATAAGAGGTTTGGAGAATTTATTGCAAATGGTGTTTCTTTTCCCCCTCTGTCTAGTTTAGAAGAAATAGTGTGTCAGTAAACTGTGTTCGGTCTACTGTCATTATTTTATTTAGAACTATGATACTGAAATTCTAATTATGAATGAATTGATGAGATTTATGATAAGAAAAGAAAAATGGATAATTTATCCTCAAATTTATGTCCTGCTTGTACCCCACTGCCATGACAACCTCCATAATTAATGAGTCTTTGCTTCTTGTGAATATGGCCCTTAACTTTGTAGTTGATGCTAATCCTCCCTGATGTCCCAATTTCATCTAAATATAAGGGGAGAACCTATGCATACAAACTGTCTGCCAATCATGCCAACCAAGTTCAGTGCCTCACTGTTTGTGTGTGATATTGAATTCATATAATCTTTTTAATGTAGTAAGCTCAGACACTAAAGTAATGCAAATATTCTTCTTTAGAATAGACTATGCTATAATCTGCAGAAATGTTATAGATAAATTACAGTAGCATAAATTTTCAATATTCCCTCTACTACTCATTGTCACCCACTTGTTGTCCATTGTTTTGAAGCTGTTACGACTATGTTTTGTATTTCTTTCTCTGTTATCTAATTATTACATGTTTATCTATTTGTTGTATCTGGTCCAGGCGGGCAACAATTCATGTGCAATTGGCGAACAGTGTGTACTCAGAGCCGGTTGGTCATGCACCACTGTGTACTACAGAAGTTGTTCTGTACATAAAAACTCTTGAATAGATCAAACAGTAATGCTGTTAAATACAAAGTAGAGAAGAGGAGACATGGGATTATGCGTACCAGGTGAAAGAAACTGAAGACAAATAGAATGAGTTTAATTCAACTCTTTTGACACATTATGTCTGTTGCTGTTCTGTTGGAGAAATCCATAAGATACTTAAATGTTGCCAAAATAGAAGTAATCCTGTACTGAGTCCTACACTGAAATCCCAACAAAATCTGATTGGGCTCAGAATTAGTGTACATTATCTAAACCTGAGTTCTGAAACTGCTTCTCTGCAGATTTTTAAGGAAAAGTATAAGCAGGCAAAATTTTTAAAATTGAGATTGCTACCCTTAGAAAACAGGTTAACAGCAAGGCAGTAGAGCAGCCTGATAATACAGTTGTGCCCCAAGGAAGTGTTATAGAACCGCTGTTGTTCTCTATATACATAAATGATTGGGCAGACAGGGTGGGCAGCAATCTGCGGTTGTTTGCTGATGATGCTGTGGTGTATGGTAAGGTGTCAAAGCTGAGTGACTGTAGGAAGATACAAGATGACTGAGACAAAATTTCTAGTTGGTGTAATGAATGGCAGCTAGCTCTAAATGCGGAAGAATGGAATTTAATGCAGATGAATAGGAAGAACAAACCTGTAATGTTCATATACAGCATTACTAGTGTCCTGCTGGACGCAGTCAAGTCGTTTAAACATCTGGGCTAAAGGAACTCAAATCAGAATAACTGTAGGGAAGGCGATGTTCTTTTTAAGAAAACTGAAATACTACAACTTTGGAATAGGAACTTATGGCCTTGGAAGTAAACCTCAGCCAGTGTAAGCTTTGGAATGTCCAGAACAACAACAACAGTCTGTCCACCCTTGCTTTCATTGCAGCAAAGATAATGTACTGTTTACTCAACAATGTTGTACATAACAGAAGGTGTTACAAATGGGAACCACCATTTTCAGTACAGGCAAAGCATCTTTATAGAACATTCTTGTGCTCTCTACAAAGTACTGCAGGCATCACACGAACCTACTCAGATCCAGCAAATATCCACATGACAGGCATTTCTATGTCAGAAACTGGAGTCACATACATGAGGCTTTTGCTATGCCCTCACAAGCAGCTGTATGTACACAGAAAGAGTACATTTTCTTTGATGACCTTACAATGTGTGCATTGATTGTCTTTGTTGTTCCTGACATTTCAAAGCTTTCACTGGTTCAGGATTACATGCATGACCATAAGTTCATATTCCAAAGTTCTATTTTGACTCCTCTATCAGGTCCTTGAGTTTGTGTGCAGCTTTTTAAATCATGCTGTATAAGTAAAGCATCTGGGCAGTTAACTGACAGACACCATAAAGGCCCAAGAAGATGGACTTTTAACCATTCTACATGACATGATGATAACATTGTGAGAAACTGAAGTGTGCATGTACTATTTTTATAACAATTTTACGCATTCTACTGACCAACCAACTCATATTATAGGTGAAGGATGTACAGACTTGCTAGTACAGAGAGCTACAAACCCCTCACAGTGACACTGGCCTCGCATTCGGGAGGACGACGGTTCAATCCCGCGTCCGGCCATCCTGATTTAGGTTTTCCGTGATTTCCCTAAATCGCTCCAGGCAAATGCCGGAATGGTTCCTTTGAAAGGGCATGGCCGACTTCCTTCCCTATCCTTCCCTAATCCAATGAGACCGATGACCTCACTGTCTGGTCTCCTTCCCCAAACAACCCAACCCCACCACCCCCTCACAGTGACTATGTAGGAGTTGCAAAGAAAAGAACATAATTAGTTCATATCATTTTCTTCACAAATATTCATGTTATTTAGGAACTATAATTACAACAGTGTAATTTTACAGAAACATTGTTTACACAATTTAATTTGAAACATGATACTCCACTGATTTCACAAATGCTTAGGTGTTCGGCTCAATTTTTGTTTTAGACAAGAGCAAAATCGACTCTACATTGTCATTTGTCAAGTGGTTCCTATTTTTTGATTTGTTAACATTTATTATGGAACACAGTTGTTCATATATAAGGTGACCAGAAAAGGCTAGCATACCAAAAAAGGCTAGCACATTTTAATGCATTATCTACTGATAACCTATAATTGTTTCTATCACACCAACATTAGAAACTTAACAGATTTGTTTCTCTGGATTTAATTTGCAGTGTTCTCATCATTTAGCATGTTGATGAGTTCCAGCTGTACTACTTCTAGTGCATTTTCCAGGAGGAAATGAAAGATGAGTGAAAAAAATTCACAAGAGCAAACAGCAAGTGGTAGGCTGCCATTAGATTCATGGCAGGTTATGGCCTGTGCATCCCTGTTATAGATGCACAGGTTGAAACTCCATATCACCTTACTCAGTGTAGTGTTCTTGAACTTATGGAGATGAATCAGCAGGAAGTATGATTAAGAAAACAAATTCATGTAGATAATATGGCATATCCAATAGAATTATTAAGGTGTGCTTGAAAGCAGTCTCAAAACCTCTTACCTGCATGATTAATTGCAGCATTAGAGAATACATGTATCAAACTGTCTTTAAATGACAGTGGTGAAATCAGTGTATGAAAAGGAAAGCAAGGAACATCTATCTAACTATCAGCTTAGTGCCTTTTTCACAAAATACGAACTGCATATAGTTTCTCAGCATGGCCTTGGAAAAGAGCTAAGCATGATCACAGCAGTTACACAGTTCATCTATGAAGTGTAATTTCTGTTGGATCAGAGGATGCAGACTGAAGATATAGTTTTATACCTGACAGAATCTGTCTACATCTGCATCTACCACTATGAAGTGCATGACAGAGGGTACATCTCATAGTACCAGTTATTAGGGTTTTTTCCCATTCCATTCACATATGGGGTGCAGGAAGAATGATTGAATGCTCTGTGCATGCAGTAATTAGTCTAATCTTATCCTCACAATCCCTATGCGAGCAATACATAGAGGATTTTGTATATTCCTAGAGTCACCATTTAAAGCTGGTTCTTGAAAATTTGTTAATAGACTTTTTCAGGATAGTTTACATCTATCTTCGAGAGTGTTCCAGTTCAGTTCCTACAGTATCTCTGTGACATTTTCCTATGGGTCAGACAAACCTGTGACCATTTGTGCTGCTTTTCTCTGTATACAGTCAATACCCCCATCAGTCCTATTTGGTATGGGTCCCACACACTTGAGCAATATTCTAGAATGGGTTGCACGAGTGATTTGTAAGCAGTCTCCTTTATAGACTGATTGTACTTTCCAGGATTCTACCAGTAAAACTGAAGTCTGCCACACTGTTTTAGCCACAACTGGGTGTATGTGATCATCCCATTTCATGTCCCTACAAAGTTTCACATCCGGGTATATAAATGAGTTGGCTGATTCCAACAGCAACTCATTTATATTATAGTCATAGGATACTATGTTTTTTCATTTTGTGAAGTGCATAATTTTACATTTCTGAATATCTAAAGCAAGTTGCCAATCTTTGCACCACTTTGAAATCTTATCAAGCTCCAATTAGATACACAGTAAACCTTAGGTTACTGCAATGAGGACCTCAAGGTAATTGTCACCATGTCTCGATCACTGGAAATTAAAACAGGCAGTTCTTACCACACCAATGTAAACAACATATTTAACATCTCGGCAACTGAAACTGGTAGCTGTAAATTTCTGGGTGCATATGTTGGTGAAAATATGCAGTGGACAAAAACCACATTAATTTTATTTGTGGGAAAGTCAATAGCGGTAGCTCACAAAGATGGTTATAGCCAAAGATTAAGAAAGTATACTGTGGAACGACTTATCCCTTTTTTAACTATGGGACTGAATTATAGGCTGTGCAGCTAATGTCTACTTAATAAACATATTGCTGTTACAGAAAAGAGCAATAAGACTTAAACATGGGATAGGCCATGAGAATCATGTTGTGAAACGTGTGCAGCACAAATACTTATTTTTTATATATCTTTAAATCAGTTACTCTTTTATGACTCACTCAACTGAAGTTGTCAAGCACAGTGACATACTTGAGTACAACACCAGGACAAAATATAACTACGTCCAAAAAAGAACAAAGTTAAAAATGACAGATTGAAGCCCATACATGAGTGGTCTAATGTGGTTTAACATACTATCAATCCCTCTACGAATATTTTTTTTTAATGTAAAATTAAGATATTTTCTGATAGAAAAATGTTTATATTTGTTCAATTAATTTTAAGATACTGCTTGTAATACAAATCAGAAGTGTATCAGATGTAAAGGAATAAGTGTATAAAATAGATATAACATGCAAAAACTGTAGTATGCAATGTATTTTGTAGGTGTAATTATTGTCATGTTGTTATTTCCTATGTTTGCAAAAGCCATCATTGTAATGATTCTGTGCAAAGAAAATGTAAATGAATAACTATATGTTTGAGGTAGCTTAGTTCAGTAGATAACAATCACAATAAACACTATGACATGGAACATGCAGTTTAACAGCAGATTTATGAGTTTGTAAGTAACTAACTATTTTTGTGAGATGGAGGAGCACTTAATGATAAACAATTTAAACCTTAAGTTGAAAACATTTCTGTTGTCTGTCAGACATTTTACATATTTCAAGGGGCAGATTATCATAGAGCATTGCACTATTTTCTATCCCAAAATTAGCATCATTTATTATTTTCCCTGTTAATGTTTCCTTTCTAGGTTTGACAATGATACAATAAGGACTAACTCTGACGAATAAAATCTTAGATTGTTGACATAGAGAAAAAACAGTACTGGGTTTTCATCAAATCCTGCTGAGTGTCGATTATGATTTCTCCCCATGAAAATGATGTATTACTAAAATGTAAATTTCATCTCTCCCAGGAGGCACTGCCATATTGTAGCACTCTTCATTCAGGCGAGAGAGATTGTGTGTTCTTGTGAAGCTGAGAAAAGTTCTAACCTAGCTGGACAGGTCTCTGAAGACGAGCCACCTTCCTTTACAATCTATCCCTTCCATTCTTAGATATGTTTTCTTTGGTGTTTCATTATCTGTATTCTGTAGCCAGAACCCATGTGCTTGCTTCCTTATCTTACCTGCATCTCCTCCTTCCTTACAAAACCGTCTTCTTTTCCTATGTTTTTTCTTTCCATTCAGAACTTTATTCACAGCATCTGTCCAAACTGTTCAACTACTGACAATATGTTTGCTCTTAGGCAAATTATTGAGAAATACTGGAAAAGAGATAGAAAAGTTCAGGTAATGCAAATGGATTTTCAAAGAGTTTACAAAAGTATTAATTGACATAGCCTATGTAAAACGTTGAAAGAGTTGTAAATCCCAAATAAACTCATTGAAATGACTGCAGTATGTAGATGATCTGATGGTTAATATCTGGAACCCCTGTGGAATGTGGAATTGGCCACTTGATAGCATGAGAGGTGGACCAGCCAGTATAAAAGGAGATGGAGAGTATAGTGTTGTCAGTAAAGAAGGCGGTTGGCTCTGTCGGGAGACCTCACTGACTTTGAATATGGACTAGTCATTGAGTATCACCTAAGTAACAAATCCATCAGGGATGTTCCAATGCTTCTAAAATCGACTTTTGGTTATGTGACTGTGAAGTGGAAATGCAGAGGAGGAACCACAGTTAAATCAAAACCAGACAGATGTTATGTATTGATGGAGAGAGACTCTGAAGCAATGCAGATATAGGTTGTAAAAGATAACATGAAATCAATGGAAGGAATCACTCACGAGTTCCAAAGTGGTTGTGCATAGGGAGCTAGAAAGAATGGGGTACAATGGTCGAGGAGCTCATCATAAACCACATATATTTGTAAACAGAGCTAACGAGAGGTTCCCAGTGGTGGGACTGACTTTTTGAAATCATCTGTATGATAATGAAGGTTGAGGTCCCAGTTATCAGACTCAGCTGCCATTTGCCTTGGTGGCCCACATTTGCGAGTAATTGAAAAAAACAAAAAAAAGAGAATTTCAAGTAAGCTCTTTCCTTTTGTGAAAGACACACACCGAAATTGGGTTTTGCAGTGTAATGGTAAAGTTACAGGTCTCGTGTACAAGAGGTCGTGTGTGTGAATCTTGACAGGTGCCCTGCAATTTTTAATTTTGAAATTGTCGAAATGACTTTAATCAGCTTTTTCAGTTGACTAGCTTAAAAGTACTTTTATTTATATTTCTGTGTCACGTCATTTAAATCAACATAAATTTTGTGTGTGATAATGATATATTTTTTCAAATTGCCCTCATTTTTTCTTCCTCTCCTGCATTTTCCATTAAGATCTTCGTGCATGTGAATTTAATTATTTTTATTTATCTATCATAATACTGAAACATTTGAAACCACGGATTTATTGGTTAAAAAACTAAAGATGACATAATATATTTACATTGACTGTACAACTGTGTCAAAAATGTAGTTTTCGTTACAAGATGTACATATTTTGTATGGTCATTGTAATAAAACATTAATAATTATTCCAGTATGGAAAAAGTAAATCAGATGGAGATTTTATAATAAGAAAAGATCATGAATAAAACGAAATTCAAGTAAAATGAGCAACAGAAGTAATGAATGCAAAAACATGGACAAAAATATAGGATGATAAAATGGAAGAAATAAATTGAAGTTAATACAGAAAAATAGTTAAAACCACATGCACAAAGTTTCCAAGAGGAAAACACGTAATAGGAAGAAAAAAATGAAAACAGTTTGAAAACACAAATATGCTGATTAAGATGAAGCGACAAAGAAATGGAATTAAAAAAATGCATTTAACCCAAGTGAGTGAATAAAAATAATTATTGAAATCATTTAAATGAAGATTTAAAAATAAAAAAATTTCGAAGCAGTTGACAAGATATGAACCTCTTGTGCACAAGTTCTGTACCTTTCTCCCCTTCTTTTGTTCCCTGCATTTGGTCTGGGCAGATGACATATGACCAGGATACAGATTAGCTGTCTGTTTTTCAAGGAGTTCCTTACGGGATGGGGGAGTGGCTATGTACATAAAAAACAATATTCCATTTGAGTCCATAGCCCTTCACGCCACTGCACTGAGCAGATATTTGAATGTTGTGCAGGAGCAGTTGAATTTAGTGAAACTAAGCTTCTAATTGTTGTTGTTTATAGGTCCCCTAACTCTGACTTCAGAGCATTTCTGTTCAATCTAGAGAGGGCTCTTGACTCTCTTTGTAGGAGGTACCAGAAATTAGTTATATGTGGTGACTTCAATATAAATTTTGTGTATGATGGTGCAAGAAAAAGGATGTTGGTAGATCTCCTAAATTCATATGATGTAGGGTGCAGGGGAACAGTAGCACAGCCATAGACAATATTTTTATTCATTCTTCATTACTAGATGGGCATTCTGTTAGTAAAAGGGTGAATGGCCTTTCAGACCATGATGCACTAATTTTAACACTAAATGGATTTTGTACTCAAACAAATGTCACATGTAATTACAAACTATGTAGGAAAGTTAATCCAACAGCAATAGAGAGTTTTTTAAACCTTGTCAAGGAACAAGAGTGACGGGCGTTTATCGTGCCGATAACATAGATGATAAATATAATGCTTTCCTTAACACATTTCTCATGCTCTTTGAGAGTTGATTTCCATTAGAACATTCTCAACGGGGTACTAGCAGTAATAGACAGCCCGGGTGGCTAACTAGTAGGATAAGGATATCATGTAGAACAAAGCGGGAATTATATCAAAATGTTAGAAGTAGTCACAATAAAGCTGCAGTAGTCCACTATAAGCAGTATTGTAAGGTGCTTAAAATGTTATTAGGAAGGCAAAGAGTATGTGGTATGCAAATAGAATAGCTAATTTGCAGGATAAAGTTAAAACCATATGGTTAGTTGTGAAGAAGTGTCTGGTCAGCAGCATAAGGGTGATGATATAAAATCAGTTCACAGTAAAAATATTTCTGTTACTGATAAATCAGATATGTGTACAGTATTTTAACAATCATTTTCTGAGCATTGCTGGTGAATTAAATAAAAACTTAGCTTATACGGTGAATCATATAACTCTCGTGGCAAATGCCTTTCCGAGATTGATGTCTGAAATGACACAGACAAGGGGGAGATTGAGTCAATAATTAAATCACTGAAGACTAAGGACTTTCATGTTTTATGATGTGATGGAGTGCCTACAAGAATATTAAAGTACTCTGCTGTACATGTTAGCCCTGTTTTTAGTCATATTTGTAATTTTTCCTTTAGGAATGGCCAATTTCCTGAACGATTCAAGTACACAGTAGTAAAGTCACTTTATAAGAAGGGAGAAAGGGATAATACACACAATTTTAGACCTATTTCTATGCCATCAGTGGTTACTAAAGTTGTTGAAAAGGCTGTGTAAGAATAATTGATCATTTTATATTATATCACACGATTTGCTATCTAATGTACAGTTCAGCTTTAGAAGTAATTTAACAACTAAGAATGCTATATTCTCTTTTCTCTGTAAGGTACCGGACAAGTTAAGCAAAAGGTTTCAAACGCTAGACATATGTTTTGATTTAACTAAGGCATTTGATTGTGTTGATCACAGAATATTGCTCCAGAAGTTGGACCATTACGGAATACGGGGAGTAGCTCACAATTGGTTCACCTCTTACTTTAGCAACAGACAGCAAAAGGTCATTATTCACAGTGTTGAGAATGGCTGTGATGTGTGGTCTGAGTGGGGTACGGTCAAGTGGGGGCTACCCCAGGGAGCAGTGTTGGGGCCATTCCTGTTCCTTATTTATATAAATGACATATCCTCTAGTATTATGGGTAACTCTAAAATATTTCTCTTTGCTGATGACACTAGCTTGGTAGTAAAGGATTTTGTGTGCAACATTGGCTCAGTTTCAAATAGTGCAGTTCATGACATAAGTTCATGGCTTGCAGAAAATAAACTAACCCTAAATCACAGTAAGATTCAATTTTTACAGTTTCTAACACACAATTCAACAAAACCTGACGTTTTAATTTCACAGAATGGGCATATGACTAGTGAAACTGAACAGTTCAAATTTCTAGGTGTTCAGATAGATAGTAAACTGTCTTGCAAAATCCACTTTCAGGATCTTGTTCAGACTTAATGCTGCCACTTTTACTATTCGAACGGTATCTGAAGTGAGTGATAGTTCGAAACGAAAATTAATGTACTTTGCTTATTTTCATTCTCTTAGGTCATGTGTTATTATATTCTGGGGTAACTCTTCCCATTCTAAAAAGTATAGTTTTGGCTCTGAAACGGGTGGTTTGGGCAATAAGTGGTGTAAGTCCACGAACCTCTTGTCGACCACTATTCACGAGTCTGGGTATTTTGACATTGGCTTCTCAAGATATATATTCCTTACTGTCATTTCTTGTTAGCAATATTAGCTTATTCCCAAGAATAAGCAGCTTTCACTCAGTTAATACTCGGCAGAAATCAAACCTGCATTGTGGTCGAGCGATTATAGGCTCAGTCTGGAGCCCCGCTGCTACTACGGTCGCAGGTTCAAATCCTGCCTCAGGCATGGATGTGTGTGATGTCCTTAGGTTAGTTAGGTTCAAGTAGTTCTAAGTTCTAGGGGACTAATGACCTCAGATGTTAAGTCTCATAGTGCTCAGAGCCATTTGAACCCTTTTCAGACGTGCATTTGGATCGGACTTCCTTAACTCTTGTGCAGAAAGGTGTGAAGTATACTGCTGCATCCCTTTTCAGTAAGCTACTACTCAAATTAAAAAATCTTAGCAGTAATCCACGTGCTTTCAGATCGAAACTGAAGAGTTTCCTCATGGGTCACTCCTTCTATCCTGTTGAGGAGTTCCTTGAAAATGTAAGCTGATTCTTGTTGTATTGTTGATTGCTTTTGCTTAAACTTATGGATTGACTTTTTTCAGCTTTGTAAACATTTTATATTTATCTGTTATTACTCTTATGTTGTAATTTCATATACTGACACTTTCCATGACCTGGGAGATTTGCTCCTCAATTTGGTCTTACAGAACTTGGCGTGTAAAATGCTGAGCTACTGTGGTGGCTGACCCAATTAACTGAATAAAGATAATGATTAAAATAATTTTGATGAAGATTTAAAAAGTAAAAAAAAATTTCTGTGTTTCTGTGCGACTGGCAAGATATGAACGCATGATCTCTAGGATGCAAGTCCTGTACCTTGACCATTAAGGATGCAGGATCGTTGTGCTTGAAAGTATTGTTTTAAAGGCTAAAGGGAAGATGCAAAGTTACATTTTTTTTTTTTTTTTTTTTTTTTTTTTTTTTTCATTGATTACTTGCAAACGAGGACCCACCAGAGTGAATAGCTGCAGGGTATGAAACTTGGGATCTTTACCTACGGTACCTCACAGTGTAAATGGTTTCCAAAAGTCAGTCCCATTGTTGGGTACCTCTCCCTGTAAGTGTTACGTGAGGGGTGGTGTGAAGAACGACACCGTTGAACAGTGGATAACTGGAAACAAGTTATTTGGAGTGATGTATCACGTTATACCTAGTGGAAATCCAATGGAAGTGTTTGGGTTTAGATAATGCATGAAAAATATTACCTGCTATCATGTCTAGTGCCAACAGTGACATATGGAGAAGCTGATGTTACAGTATTGGGTATGTTTTTTGTGGTTAGTTCTTCTGTGGATAACAGTAAAACACTGTCAAAAACAGAGAGGCAACACTGTAAGGAAAAATAGGTGCACAGGGGGTCCAAAGCCCAACCCAGTGATGTATCTGGCTAGCCCTGTTGAACAAACCGAACCACCTGGTGGAGAACCATGTCAGCAGCAATGGCAGCTGCTATACACAAACTCATAATTGGGAAATCCTCGACAGCGACCTGTGTTTTAGTATCAAGATGGAAGCAAAGAAATTCTTCATGATAAAAGTTGGGATCAGAACCCACAGGAAGGTAGGACAAGGTGCCTGCACTGGCATGTTTAGACGTGATTTGTAATCTAGTGCATAGAACTGATATATGTATTATCTGTGTTCTGCAAGCTAATGCTTTATGCATGATTATATGTGTGAGTTATCCATCATATCATTCCATAGGAAGGATGAACCTCTCATGGCATATCTTTGATCCCTAGAAGTTTGAACTGAAAGGTAGCTGATATCTCAATGTGATTATGAACTATGGCTCTTCCTGATGTGAAGAAAAGCGAGGTACTGAAAGGTGAAAAATATCAATGCAGACTTTTTTAAAGTCATCTATTATAAGGGGCGATCAAAAAGTTTCAGTTTGAGGGTATTGGTGCAGCATATATGCAACGTAGTGCAACTCCAGTGTGAGTAAATAAGCACCAACATGTAGGCGAGGGGTTAGTGTGGCATTCGTGTCTTTCTGATGTGTGTGCAGTAATCATGAACTATGGTGACATTATTACCAAATTTGCTGAAACAGGACAAGCGTACTGTTATTCTTTTCTTGGCTGCCAAAGGGAAAACACTGTTAGACATCCATTGGAGAAGGAAGATGTGTGTGGGACAGCATATCTGTCAAAAACCACCATAGTGGAATGGTGCAACAAATCCCATGCAGGTCGTGATTTGACACAAGACACACGTCGATCTGAGAGTCCAGACTCATCCATTATGGACAGTAACCGTGTGTCTCCATCACTGTTTTACATACTTTAGTCTTTATATTCCCATACAATTCTTCCTAGCTGCTGCTTTATTCAGTACCAAATTTATTAATGTCAATATCTTGGAATGTACTCTTTTGACAAATTCCAGCTGCAGTCACCTGTTTCATATACCTCTCCATTGTGTGTTTTGTTATTAACATTAATCATCAATATGGTTGGACTTACATATGGTTTCTCGAGAAGGGCAGCAAAATTAAAAATGAAAAATAATTAGGTGGAAGTTAGATATAGAGGAAATTAGTGGCAGGAAGAACAGAACTTTTGGTCATATGAGTACAGGCTTATCGACACAAAATTGAACACATGTAATATAGAAGCAGGTCTAATAACGAACAAGAAAATAGAAATGCGGAAGTAGGCTTTTCCTGGATAGTTTATGTCTATCTTCAAGTGTCTGCCTGTTCAGTTTCTTGAGCATCCCTTTGACACTCTCCCATGGTTCAAACAAACCTGGGAGCATTCATGCTGTCCTTCTCTGTATATGTTCTATATCCCCTGTTAGTTCTACTTAGTGTGGGTCCCACTTATTTGAACAGTATTTTGGAATGAGTCAAATAAATGATTTTTAAGCCATCTCCTTTGCAGACTGATAGTGTTTTCCTAGTATTCTACCAGTAAACTGAAGTTGGCCACAAGCTTTACCTACAACTGAGCATATGTGATTGTCCCATTTCATCCTCCTACAAAGTGTTATGCCCAGGTCTTTGTACAAGTAGGCTGATTCCAACTGTAACTCAAAAAACCAACACCATACGGGCCACAACGGTACCGATTGGCCACCGTGTCATCCTAAGCCCTAAGCCCTTAGGCCTCACCGGATGTGGATACAGAGGGGCATGTGGTCAGCACACTGCTCTCCTGGCCTTAGTCAGTTTTCATGATGGGTGCTACTACATCTCAATCAAGTAGCCCCTCAAATGGCCTCATAACAACTGAGTGCATCCTGTTTGCCAACAGTGCTTGGCAGATCTGTACGGTATCCCATCCAAGTGCTAGACAAGCCCAAAAGTGCTTAACTTTGGTGATCTGACTGGAACTGGTGGTACCACTGTTGCAAGGCCATTGGCTAACTGTGACTCATTGACATTATATAATTAGATACTATGTTTATTCTTTCTGTGAAGTGCACAGTTTTACATTTCTGAACATTTAAAGTAAGTTGCCACTCTTTGCACCACTTTGAAATCTTATCTGACTTGATATTTGTGCAGCTTCTCTCAGACACTAGTTCATGACAGATAACTGTGTCATGTAGGTAAACTCTGAAGCTATTATTCACACTATCCACAGTGTCATTGATATACAACACGAATAGCAAGGGTCCAAACAGACTTCATTGGGGCACATGTGAAGTTACTTCAACATTTGTTGATGACTGTCTATCCAACAAAACTTGCTGCAGCCTCCCTACCAATAAATCCTCAAGCCAGTCACAAATTTTGCTTGATACCCCATTTGATCATACTTCTGATAATAAGCCTAGGTCCAGTACTGAATCAAATGCTTTTTGGAAATTTAGAAAGTCTGCATCTGCCTGAATGCCTCGATCTGTGGCTTCCAGTATGACACATGAGAAAAGTGGAGTTGGGTTTCACATGATTGATGTTTTCAGAATCCACACTGTTTGACATGGAGGAGGTCATTCTGTTCATGATACCTCACTATGTTTGAGTTCAGAATATGTTCTAAGATTTTGCAACAAATGGATGTTGAGGATATTGGGTGGTAGTTTTGTGGATCACTTCTACTATCCCTCTTATAGACAGGTGTGACTTGTGCTTTCTACCAACCACTGGGCACAGATATTTGTTTGAGTGATCTCTGATAGATTATAGTTAAAAGAGGAACTAACTCATCCACAAATTCAGTGTAGGATCTGACAGAGATTCCATTGGGCCTAGAAGTTTTGTTCAGTTTTAATGAGTCCAGTTGTTCCTCAATGCCACTGGCACTAAAATCTATTTGATTGGCACAAAATTTAAACTGGGCAATACTCCTGGGGTTTCCTTTGTAAAGGAACGTTAGAAAATTGAGTGACGCATTTCTTCTTTTGTGTTGTTACCTGCAGTTTTAAATCCTGCCTCATCCATGAGCAACTGGACACTAACTTTGTATCACCTGCAGCCTTTAAATATGGCCAGAATGTCTTTTGCTTTTATGGGAGATCTTTTGAAAATATTCTGCTAAGGTAGTCACTGAATGCTTTCTGGAGGGAAGGTGACATCGTTTTCAAGGAATGCTATTGAGAAAAATTGAGAGAACCGGCATTTGAAGCTGACTGCAGAATGATTCTACTGCCACCAATGCACATTTCGCTGACAGGATCATGAAGATAAGATAAAGAGAAATTAGGGCTCATACTGAGGCATATAGACATTTGACAGTTGTTTCTCCTTCTCTCTATTTATGAGAGGAACAAGAAAGGTAATGGCTAGTGGCGATACAAGGTACCCTTTGCCATGCACCATTCACTGGCTTACAGAGTATGTATGTAGATGTAGAAGGCTTCATGAATTGCTCTGTCAACAGCTAAATGCACTTAATTCAGCATCTATCTGTCTATAGATCTATACTTTGTTTTACACCTGTTATGCAGTAATCTCTGTTTCTGTAGAAGTTTTTTTTTAACAGTGACTGTATACCATGTAGGGTCCTTCTCATCATGAACTGTTCCATTGGGTACATATGTATCCAGTGCAAGGTCAACTATTCTTTTAAACGTGAACCATTGTTCCCGTACATGCTTGTGTTAAGCCGAAAGTTTCAAGTTCCTCTTTGGGATATGCCACTACTGCCTCTTTTATCTAATTTAGTAACATTTTAAATCTTTCTGTTGGTTTTAAGTGCCCTTTGTAATTTGGCAATCATTATTGCTACAACTGTTTCATGGTCACTGGTACCAGTTTCGATGTGGAAATCCTCAAAGATGTTAGGTCTATTTGTTGCTGTTGGATCCAAAATATTTCCATTATGAGTGGGCTTCTAAACGATGCATTTAGTAAAGTTTTGCAGGATGTCTTGTCACACTCACCACTTAACAAATATGTAATTTTCCAAATTGATTGTTGGATGATCAAAGTCTCCTCCAATAATTGCAGTATGATTGGTAAATTTATGTACAAGCAAACTGAGGTTTTCTCTAAGTATTTTGGATACGTCAGGAGGTGGGTCTGAAGGTCAGTAGAAGGATGCAGTTATATTTTTAAGCCCACACTTGACATTGAGTCCTACCCAAACAATCTCACATGCAGCTCCGTTTTCTGTCTCAGTGGATTTGAGTTTGTTGTCTACTGTGACAAATACCCAACCTTCATTTCCCTTTAGCGTATCCTTTCGATAAATGGTTAAATTTACCCAAAAATCTCACTGCCCTCAACTTCAGGTTTCAACCAGCTTTCTGTACATGCTATTATGTGAACTTCATGCTTTTTAGGAGTGTTTCAAACTCTGCCACTTTCTTGTGAATACTTCGGCAGCCTGTTGGGGGGAGGAGGCATTTCTTTGCATATTACACCAATACTTCCAGGTAATTGCTTTACAATCATTATCTGCATTGGACTAAGTGTCATCTAGTCTAAGAGACAAAAACCCTTGTTTGAACCCCACACACAGTCATATACCTGGGTGCCTCTGAAGTGTAGTGCACACCTGACCCATTTAGAGGGAGGGGGGGCTACATTATCAACCATGTGGTGCAAGTTTAGGAAGTCACAGCCTAGCTTCTCACAGAAACTTTGCAGTGTCTTGTTCAAGCCTTCTAATCAATGCAGAACTACGGGCCACTGTCTCTTCTGGGGGCAATACTACAGAGTGTGAGCTTCACCAAAACACTGTGAGCAAGGCTGTTGAATGAGGCGCCCATGCATAAATGTTGTGTGCACATGACTGCCATTTCTGTAAAGGGTTCCATTATTCATCATATATCTGAACTGCCGATAACTGATAGACCCCTACCCTTTTGTATTTGTCTCCTCTTGACCTGTAACACGGTATATTTCCAAACAGGTGAAGTGAGTGTCACTGGCTCAATTTTTGTTCCAGTGGAAGACAGCACTTCAAACTTATTTGTTAGGAGGATGGAAGTAAAATCTTCAGTTCTCCTTGGTCCCTGTCTCCCATGTACAACATGCGTAGACCTACCATTGACATGCCACTCAGTCACGTGGATGAGTAGTAATAAATGCTGAATTTCCTGCAGAAAAGACAGTATCCACAGGAAAGGATAGTACTTGAGATACCACTGGTACATGACTCTCAGTACTCAGTAGTCCTCCTAACACAGCCATCTGCAGCAGCTTACAATTACTTGGCAGTAGCCAGGGTGATTTTCAGCTGCTTACAAACAGCAACTAATGCATCCTGGGCTTGAGAATGGCAGACACAGTGGGGTTGCATTGTTCCTTATGCAAAATTTTACACAAAAATAAACAAATAACTTTAAACTAAGCTTGCTGATTCTCTTTTAATTTATGAATTTGATATGCTACAAGTACTACCAATAGCCTTTTAGAACTGAAGTGATTAGCAGCCAAAATGAGATATCTATTGCTGTTTCTCTGAAAGTTTTTTGGATTATGGTCACTAACAAATTTGACAATAGCAGTAGTTTACAATAAATTCAACCAGTATACTATACACTCCTGTGTATGTGCCTGCTAGGTCTGTGGATGATGAAGAGGTTGGAAAAATGTATGACAAGATAAATTAAATTATTAAGTGGATTAAAAGACATGAAAATAGAGTTTTGACAAGGGACCAGAAGGCTATACCAGCAAAAGGAAGAGAAGGAAAAGTAGTTGACAGGGATCTACTGGGAGAAAAGAATCAAAGGGGAAGCCAACTGGTAGAATTATGTACAGAGCACAATTTAAGCATTTCTAACACTTGGTGTAAGAATCATGAAAGAATATTGTGCATGTGGAAGAGATGAAGAGCCACCAGACTGTTACATTTATATTATGTAATGATAAGACAGATAATCAGAAACCAGCTTTTAATGTTTCAAACATTTCCAGGGGCATATGTGGACTCTGACCATGTGTTACTGCTTATGACCTATAGATAAAAACTGAAGAAATTGCAAAAGTGTGGGGAATTAAGAAGATGGGATTAATGAGAAGAACCAGGGGTTGTGGAGAGTTTGAAAAAGAGCATTAAGCAACAACTAACTGAAAAAGGTAAACGAAATATAAATAAAAAATAAATGGGTAACTTTGGGAGATTAAACTGTAAAGGCAATAGGTGAAAAACAAGGCAGAAAGGCAAATCCCAGGAGCAATTCTTGGATAACATACACGTTACTACATTTAGATGTTGAAAGACGAAAACATAAAAATACAGCAAATGACACAGACAAATTGGAGTACAGAAGTCTAAAATAAGTGACTAACTTAAAATGCAAATTTGCAAACAGGAGTGACTAGAGGATAAATGAAAATATGTAGAAGCATGATGACTATAATAAATGTAGATGTTACTTATAAATGGTTGGAGAAAGAGAACTAGCCGTATGAAGTTAAGGGGACCACACCGTGGTTCAGGTAAAAAAAAATCAATTTTCGGTTTTCATCATGTTTCAATGGATTAAGGTTTTATTTAAGTACTCTGAAAAGAATTTTGCTGAAAAATATTTTTTTCGAGCATTTAAAGAGCATTTTCCCACCATGTGTGCTTATGTGCCATGCCCACTTTTCTGTCACCCACTTTCAACCCACCCACTGTCAACTCTGAGCCAAATGGAGATGCCATTTCTTGGCTTGTAAATGTCGTCGGAACTTCTTGTCACTCCCCATTCCAAGGAAACATGGGAGCAGTTGTAACATTAATAAATAAACAGACTTACCATCAGCATGAAGCATGACTACTGGCCCTCACATAATATAGACTAATGTAATTTAGTATATAAAAATCCAGGTCAACAGTAAATTTATAGTAAATGATAGGTACAAGAGTCAGGAACTTCAGCCAACACAATGTGAATACATTCGTCTCAAGACTAAATGAAATGTCCTGGTTGTTCAGCGAGTGGTACTCAGTAAACACAGACTACAATGCTTTTGTATCAGAGTTGATGAGTATTTTCAATGAATGCTTCCCCTTCATAACAGCACATGACAAAAACTGTTGGAAAAACTCATGGATAACTGAAGACATCAGGATCTATAGTATTAGAAAGAGAAAACTGCACATGGAAACAAAGGACAACCATGATGCAGAGTTTGTCAGCTATGTAAACAAATACAAAAGAATATTTGGTAGAGTAGTTAAACAGGCAAAACAAATGGTTAACAGCGAATACATATCAGATGCCACAAATAAATCAAAAGCTGTATGGCAGATTGTCAGGACTGAAATAGGAGCTAAAAAAACAAAAAGTTTTAATCATAAATTAGAAATATATGGGGAAATGATTACAAACGCCAGACATATTTGCGAAGAATTCGACAGGTATTTCATAAATTCTAACAAAATTGACAATCTTCCTCCAATATAATGTGGCACAGATCAGTAGAATTCAAACTCGCTCATGTATCCCGCTATGAAGTAGCTAATATTAGAAAATCCCTAAAAAATCTCAAATCTGTGGGCTGGGATGAAGTTCCAACAAAAATAATAAAGGTAGGATGTGATAATATTGCACCCCAACTCTGTCACATAATAAATCAATCATTTGATGAGGGCTGCTTTCCGGGCAGGCTGAAGTATGCGGAAGTTCGACCTATCCACAAAAAGGGCAGACATGAGGAAATAGGAAATTTTTGCTCAGTATCAATATTACCAATTATTTATAAAATATTTGAGTGAGTAGTGCATAACCAACTAGAAAAATATAACGAAAAACATAACATTATTCTTAATAATCAGTATGTATTTAGGAAGGGCCGAAGCACTGTGCATGCTATAAACGAACTAATCACTAAAATAAACAAATGTCTTGATAACAAGGAGAGCATATCCAGTATCTTCTGCGACCTCAGTAAGGCATTTGATATGGTAAACCATAAGCAGCTGCTTCTCAATTTAAGTTCTTATGGCTTCCATGAAAAATGTTTCTAGTTGGTTCACACCGTATCGCAAAAATGGGGAAACAGATGGTAGTTATACAACATAAGGGTGAGAAAGCTTGTTGTAGTTGGAAGGAAATACAAGCAGGTGTACCCCAGTGGTCCATACTAGGCCCATTACTATTTCTATATTATATAAATGACATGCCAGGTAAGCTAACTTCAGATACGATTCTGTATGCAGATGACTCAACAGCAGTAGTCTGCCGTAAAAACACTGAAGTATTGGCTCAGAAAACAAAACAGACTCTTCAAGAACTAGAAAATTGGATAAATAATAATGCTATGAAACTAAATCTAACAAAAACACAAACTGTACACTTCAGGACCAAACAAATTTTGAAAAGCCTAAGTCTAAAATTGTATAACAAACTGCCACAATCAGTGAAAATCCTCTCTCCCTTTAAATTTAGGGAGGTATTAGACATGTGGTTTAAAAATAAAGTGTACTACTCAATTGAAGGATGCACTAAGTGCTGGGAGCGATGAAGTGAAGTAATTTGGAAGGAATGTATAAACAATGAAATGATCTAACTATCATTAACTAAATGTTTAAAACTGTACAATTAATTCTGGAATGAAATAAACAATGAAATAGTGTAACTATAATTAACTGAATGTGTAAAGCTGTGTAATTAATTCTTGAATGTAAACTGTATAGTAATTATGATGTGTGTAAAATGTAAAAATTACTAATTACTAAAAATATGTATGTATATATGTATAATGTAAAATTAGTAACAACTATACTTTTATGAATATATAAAATGTATTTTGACAAAACCAATTGCTTAGTAAACATGCTGAATGGCTAATAAATGAACATATGAACATACAAATATACAGGGTGTCCCATTTCTCTTGACCATCCTAAATAACTGTTTGTCTAGATGCAAATTACAGAATGTTTCAAGCATATGTTCTTTAGCCGTCAGGGGGACATCAATCGGCATGATTGCCTTCGTTGTAGCTTTGTGTTTTACAAAGATATAAACAGTGGTATGACTTTTTTTAATGGCACCCTGTATTTTTTTTTGGTAATTCATTTCCTCTCCTAAAGACCTATTCAAAAATGTATCACAGTGTACCGTTCACTGACACACAATATTATTAATTACATAACACAATATTGACGTTGACGCTCCCAGCGCTTAGTGCAGGTACTGGGGTTAATGGAACACATTCATCTGCTGACGTTGACAGAGGACAAATGTAAACAGAAGTAGTATGCACACCTGTCATTCTGTCAACCATCGTCAGTTGAAGAGGTGTGTTAGTAGAATGTACACCAACATAGAGAAGGTAGAAATGCTACTCATCTATGGGGAATGTAATACTTTTTTATTATGTACGGGTACATTTAGTACAGTAGTTTAGTCCTTTTAAATACTATTGTGTAGAGTAGGCAAAACTGTATAGAGAGTGATATCCTGACAAGAACCCACCTTTCCGATGGATATTTTATCATCTTGTTGTGATGCTTCAGGAAACGGGAAGTTTCAACCCATGACAATGCAATTGTTGTAGCACTCACACAGACAAAGCTGCCGAAGTTACTGTTTTCGCTTTCATTGCTATGAATCTACATGTGAGTACATGGCAGCTTGAACACAAGATTGGCATTCCTAAAACCAATGTAGATCGTATTCTTACATGTCAGTGGTTCCATCCTTAACATGTACACCTACATCAAGAATTGCATGGGAATGATTTCCAGAATCGTGTACAGTTCTGTCAGTGGGCACAGCAGCAAATCATCGCCAACCTGAACTACTTCTCCAATTTTCTATTTACCATGAATATTCCTTCTCGAACAAAGGACAGGTAAATACAAGGAACATGCATTATTGGTCCAGCGACAACCCACGATGGGTTAGACAGCTGGAACATCCTTTGATGTAGGATGCTTGGTACTACAATTATTTGCTCTTATTTCATCAATGGTAGTCTAAACGGCACAGTGTATGCCAACTTCCTCAGATAAATTCTTCCTCCTCTTCTGGATGAAGTGCCGCTAAGTACCAGAATGCTTATGTGGTATCAACATGATGGATGCTCAGCATAAAATGTCTTGCATGCACGTCACGTTCTGAACCGAAGGTATCCTGCCAGATGGATTGGTCAAGGAGGAACAGTTACTTGGCCTGCTAGACCTCCTGATTTAAATCCTCTGAACTTTTTTCTTTGGGGATGCATTAAAGACGTTGTCTACCGTGATATTCCAACAACTCCAGAGGACATGCAGGAATGCATCATGCTTGCTTTTAATTCTCTTGAGGAGGTAACACTGGAAGCAGTAAATAATTCTTTCATCCAATGGGTGCACCAGTGTATCGGTGTCCAGGGTCACCACTTTGAGCACTTTGAATGTTCTACTCTTGGCAATGGTACAGGAGAAAGTCAATTTTGTGTTATGTTTTTCTTGGTTTCCATTTGTTTTCTAACAACTCCAGCAAGTGGACAAGTTTGTGATCCCAGGCTCAAAGTCAATGTTGTGTTATGTAATTAATAATGTTGTGTTTCAGTGAATGGTACACTGTGATACATTTTTGAATAGGTCATTAGGAGGGGGAATGAATTACCAAATAAAAAATATAGGGTGACATATAAAAAAAGTCATACCGTTGTACATATCTTTGTAAAAAAACAAAGCTACAACAAAGGCAATCATGCTGATTGCTGTCCCCCTGACGGCTAAAGAACATTTGTTTGAAACATTTTGTAATTTGCATCTGCACAATCAGTTATTTAGGGTGGTCAAGATAAATGGGACACCATGCATAACACAGTTAAGATATGAAGGCAGAGAACTGATAACTGCAAATCTGTTGAATTTCTGGGAGTGACCAGAAACAAAAACTTGTCAGGGACGATCATGCGGATTGCTTACTGAAGCGGTTAAATAGTTTTGTTTACGCAATGAGGGTTCTAAATAAAGTAACTGATGTAGCTGTTAGGAAAATTGTGTATCATGCATATTTTATATCAGTTGTAAGATATGGCATAATTTTTTGGGGAGTTGAAAAAGGATGCCTCCTCAGAGTGTTCAAGCTACAGAAAAAAATTGTCAGAGCTATGACTGGAACAAACAATAGACAATCATGCAAACCTTTATTTGCAAGCCTTGACTTACTGACAATTCTTTCCAAGTTTATATGTGAAACACTTCTCTTTGAGTTAAAAAAACCCACATCTTTTTAGGGAAATTCATTTACACATGCTTATGAAACAAGCACAAACAAGATTACATCTTACCTTGCCAAAGACTAACATTAATTGAAAATACTCCATATTACATGGCTTTGAAGCTTAGCAATAAAACACGTTCAAAGTTGAAGGACTGCAAGCTAGAACCCACAGGTGCAAACATTGAAAAATATTTAAAAATGTAATGCTACTTCAGTGTGGATAATTTTATAAATGAGGAAGACAAGTAGGAGATATTACATTTGTTCTGTTTTCCTGTTTTTGTACATTATGCTTATGTTCCATTTTAATGGAGGTATATGTTCTTTTTATGTGTGTCCATAAGTATAAACTATGTATTGTGTAAACTATGTATCTAAATATTTAGATTTATAAATATATACTGCTTTTATGAAAGTATGTGCTCTTTGAAGTATGTCCATATTTATAAACTAGAGAAACAAACCTGAGAAATACTTTAAAAAAATGATTTTAAACCACTGTGGAAATTTTAAGAAACAGGAAGAAATGTAACATGTAATTATCTTTTTATGTTGTAATGTGCTTCTGGGAGCATCCATATGTTTTATTTTAATGTATCTTGTTTTACGGTATTCCTAGGTAGGCATAGAATTATTCATTGATAAGTCACCAATGTTTCAATCAAATGTTTGTATATAACATGTCATGTGACAATAAAGATTAGATTCTATTCTACTACAACTGTCTGAATCACTTGCTGTTATACCTGTACCACATGCAACCAATATTTTCATATTGCACGCATCCACTGTGTTTGGCTTTAAGGGAGTTCGGGACTCGATCAAACTAATTTCATCAGTTGAACCCTATGATACAGTTGAGAATGTCCAGAATGTTTGGACCTAATCACATCAGAACTTAGTTGTGCAGTAAATTTTCAGCTCTGTGTGAGCAAAATGTAGTTCCAAATATTTTTTACTGCAAGGCTTGTACCCTTTCACAGTCAAGAAGCAGCTCATAGCAGACTTAGACAAGGTATGAGAGAGAGGAGTTATTATTCCTATCTCAAGTACCAAATGAAACACCTCATGATAGCTGTAAAAATGTGCACTGCTGTTAATGCATGCTCTGTTATTGACTCTTAGCCAATCCTGGATACAGTTAACTCATCACAAAATTAACTGGGAGCAGCACTATACGAAAATTGATCTCACCATACATACTTGGAGCTTCCACTTCACATTCCAACAGATAAGTACTGCACACTCAAGTCCACATGTGTAAGTGTAATATATTGCAGTCTGAAATAAGTGCAGTTGCAATCATCCAAATATGTTTAGAACAATTAACACAACCAGTTTCTGAATTTGCTAATTACCTCCTCGTTATTATCATCAATGATATAGAACAGCGGGATTGCTTAAATTGTTTAGGGACCATCATTTCAAAACTGTTGGAAGCTGAATGCCACTATAAGTTAGAACAAAAGGTAGTTTTTTCCAGATAGAGATTAAAAACTTAGGTAACATTAACCAAAAAGGTACGTGAAGCCACTAGGAGGCTGTCAGTGTCCAAGAACATTACAAATTTCAAATGGTCCATGGGAAGATTCACTAATACTGGATAGATATAATTAAACTTCAACTACTCACAGAGGTCCAGTGTGGGCTGTAATTATCATAGATAGATATGCCAGTGTGTTAATGCAGAAACAATTTATGCTGGAAAAATATTAATTTCAGTTTTGCCCACCAGATGCGTATCTGACAAGCCATAATCTACATCTACACTCCTGGAAATGGAAAAAAGAACACATTGACACCGGTGTGTCAGACCCACCGTACTTGCTCCGGACACTGCGAGAGGGCTGTACAAGCAATGATCACACGCACGGCACAGCGGACACACCAGGAACCGCGGTGTTGGCCGTCGAATGGCGCTAGCTGCACAGCATTTGTGCACCGCCGCCGTCAGTGTCAGCCAGTTTGCCGTGGCATACGGAGCTCCATCGCAGTCTTTAACACTGGTAGCATGCCGCGACAGCGTGGACGTGAACCGTATGTGCAGTTGACGGACTTTGAGCGAGGGCGTATAGTGGGCATGCGGGAGGCCGGGTGGACGTACCGCCGAATTGCTCAACACGTGGGGCGTGAGGTCTCCACAGTACATCGATGTTGTGGCCATTGGTCGGCGGAAGATGCACGTGCCCGTCGACCTGGGACCGGACCACAGCGACGCACGGATGCACGCCAAGACCGTAGGATCCTACGCAGTGCCATAGGGGACCGCACCGCCACTTCCCAGCAAATTAGGGACACTGTTGCTCCTGGGGTATCGGCGAGAACCATTCGCAACCGTCTCCATGAAGCTGGGCTACGGTCCCGCACACCGTTAGGCCGTCTTCCGCTCACGCCCCAACATCGTGCAGCCCGCCTCCAGTGGTGTCGCGACAGGCGTGAATGGAGGGACGAATGGAGACGTGTCGTCTTCAGCGACGAGAGTCGCTTCTGCCTTGGTGCCAATGATGGTCGTATGCGTGTTTGGCGCTGTGCAGGTGAGCGCCACAATCAGGACTGCATACGACCGAGGCACACAGGGCCAACACCCGGCATCATGGTGTGGGGAGCGATCTCCTACACTGGCCGTACACCACTGGTGATCGTCGAGGGGACACTGAATAGTGCACGGTACATCCAAACCGTCATCGAACCCATCGTTCTACCATTCCTAGACCGGCAAGGGAACTTGCTGTTCCAACAGGACAATGCACGTCCGCATGTATCCCGTGCCACCCAACGTGCTCTAGAAGGTGTAAGTCAACTACCCTGGCCAACAAGATCTCCGGATCTGTCCCCCATTGAGCATGTTTGGGACTGGATGAAGCGTCGTCTCATGCGGTCTGCACGTCCAGCACGAACGCTGGTCCAACTGAGGCGCCAGGTGGAAATGGCATGGCAAGCCGTTCCACAGGACTACATCCAGCATCTCTACGATCATCTCCATGGGAGAATAGCAGCCTGCATTGCTGCGAAAGGTGGATATACACTGTACTAGTGCCGACATTGTGCATGCTCTGTTGCCTGTGTCTATGTGCCTGTGGTTCTGTCAGTGTGATCATGTGATGTATCTGACCCCAGGAATGTGTCAATAAAGTTTCCCCTTCCTGGGACAATGAATTCACGGTGTTCTTATTTCAATTTCCAGGAGTGTACATTTATACTCTGCAAGCCACACAACGGTGTGTGGTGGAGGACACTTTATGTGCCACTGTCATTACCTCCCTTTCCTGTTCCAGTCGCGTATGGTTTGCGGGAAGAACGGCTGCCGGAAAGTTTCCATGCGTGCTTGAATCTCTCTAATTTTACATTCATGATCTCCTTGGGAGGTATAAGTAGGGGGAAGCAATATATTCGATACCTCATCCACAAACGCACCCTCTCGAAACCTGGACAGCAAGCTACACCGCGATGCAGAGCGCCTCTCTTGCAGAGTCTGGCACTTGAGTTTGCTAAACATCTCCGTAACGCTATCACGCTTACCAAATAAGCTTGTGACGAAACGTGCCACTCTTCTTTGCATCTTCTCTATCTCCTCTGTCAACCCAACCTGGTACGGATCCCACACTGATGAGCAATACTCAAGTATAGGTCGAATGAGTGTTTTGTAAGCCACCTCCTTTGTTGATGGACTACATTTTCTAAGGACTCTCCCAATGAATCTCAACCTGGCACCTGCCTTACAAACAACTAATTTTATATGATCATTCCACTTCAAATCATTCCGTATGCATACTCCAAGATATTTTACGGAAGTAACTGCTACCAGTGTTTGTTTCACTATCATATAATCATACAATAAAGGATCCTTCTTTCTATGTATTTGCAATACATTACATTTGTCTGTGTTAAGGGTCAGTTGCCACTCCCTGCACCAAGTGCCTATCCACTGCAGATCTTCTTGCATTTCGCTGCAATTTTCTAATGCTGTAAGTTCTCTGTATACTACAGCATCATCTGCAAAAAGCCGCATGGAACTTCCAACACTATCTACTAGGTCATTTATATATATTGTGAAAAACAGTGGTCCCATAACATTCCCCTGTGGCATGCCAAAGGTTACTTTAACGTCTGTAGAAGTCTCTCCATTGAGAACAACATGCTGTGTTCTGTTTGCTAAAAACTCTTCAATCCAGCCACACGGCTGGTCTTATATTCCGTAGGCTCTTACTTTGTTTATCAGGCAACAGTGTGGAACTGTATTGAACGCCTTCCAGAAGTCGAGGAAAATGGCATCTACCTGGGGAGCCTGTATCTAATATTTTCTGGGTCTCATGAACAAATAAAGTGAGTTGGGTCTCACAAGATTGCTGTTTCCGGAATCCGTGTTGATTCCCACAGAGTGGATTCTGGGTTTCCAGAAATGACATCATACGCGAGCAAAAAACATGTTCTAAAATTCTACAACAGATCAATGTCAGAGATGTAAGCCTATAGTTTCGAACATCTGCTCGACGACCCTTCTTGAAAACTGGGACTATCTGTGCTCTTTTCCAATCATTTGGAACCTTACGTTTTGCTAGAGACTTGCAGTACATGGCTGTTAGAAGGGGGGCAAGTTCTTTCGCATACTCTGTGTAAAATCGAATTGGTATCCTGTCAGTCCAGTGCACTTTCCTCTGTTGAGTTATTTCAGTCGCTTTTCTATTCCTTGGACACTTATTTCGATGTCAGCCATTTTTTCATTCGTACGAGGATTTAGAGAAGGATCTGCAGTGCGATATTCCTCTGTGAAACAGCTTTGGAAAAAGGTGTTTAGTATTTCAGCTTTACGCGTGTCATCCTCTGTTTCAATGCCATCATCCCAGAGTGTCTGGATATGCTGTTTCGATCCACTTACTGATTTAACGTAAGACCAGAACTTCCTAGGATTTTGTGTCAAGTCGGTACATAGAATTTTCCTTTCAAATGCACTGAATGCTTCACACATAGACCTCCTTATGTTAACTTTGACATCGTTTAGCTTCTGTTTGTCTGAGAGGTTTTGGCTGTGTTTAAATTTGCAGTGAAGCTCTCTTTGCTTTCGCAGTAGTTTCCTAACTTTGTTGTTGAACCACAGTGAGTTTTTCCCATCCCTCACAGTTTTACTCAGCACGTACCTGTCTAAAACACATTTTATGATTGCCTTGAACCTTTTCCATAAACACTCAACATCGTCAGTGTCGGAACAGAAATTTTGGTTTTGATCTGTTAGGTAGTCTGAAATCTGCCTCCTATTACTCTTGCTAAACAGATAAACCTTCCTCCCTTTTTTTATGATCCTATTTACTTCCATATTCAGGGATACTGCCTTATGATCACTGATTTCCTGTTCTGCGCTTACAGAGTCGAAACGTTCGGGTCTGTTTGTTATCAGTAGGTCCAAGATGTTATCTCCACGAGTCAGTTCTCTGTTTAATTGCTCGAGGTAATTTTCGGATAGTGCACTCAGTATAATGTCACTTGATGCTCTGTCCGTCCTAAACATCTGAGTGTCCCAGTCTATATCTGGTAAATTGAAATCTACATCTAAGATTATAACATGCTGAGGAAATTTATGTGAAATGTATTCCAGATTTTCTCTCAGTTGTTCTGCCACTAACGCTGCTGAGTTGGGAGGATGGTAAAAGGAGCCAATTATTAACCTAGCTCGGTTGTTGAGTATAACCTCCATGCATAATAATTCACAGGAACTATCCACTTCTATCTAACAGTGACAAACACGCCACCACCGGTTGCACGCAATCTATCCTTTCTAAACACCGTCTGTGCCTTTGTAAAAATTTCAGCAGATTTTATCGCTGGCTTCAGCCAGCTTTCTGTACCTATAACGATTTCAGCTTCGGTGCTTTCTATCAGCACTTGAAGTTCCGGTACTTTACCAATGCAACTTCGACAGTTTACAATTACAATACCGACTGCTGCTTGGTCCCTGCATGTCCTGACTTTGCCCTGCACCCTTTGAGGCTGTTGCCCTTTCTGTACTTGCCCGAGGCCATCTAACCTAAAAAACCGCCCAGTGAGTGAACAGAATGGCTATTGAGAAGAGAGACTATGTACCATTAGTGAAGCTGTTTTATGTGAATGGCAGCAATTACAGTGCTGCATTGAGAGAGTATTGGTGACTGAAAGATCTTGAGAGAGGCACAGTGTCATTTAATGGTTTAAAGAAGATGATAATGAAATTTGAAAACATGGGCGAACTCGGTGTGGCACCATGAAGAGGAAGGCATCCTATCTCAGGGGAGGTTATTAACAAGGTTGATGTTGCTGTAACTGAGCATGGAGCACATGCCCCAGGTAGTGCTAGTGTTCATGCAGTTTCATAAGAATTGTCCATCCCATGGTCAACATGTAGGGAAGCAGCCTACTTACTCCATATAGAAGTCATATGATTTCTGTTGTGTGCCAGCCCAGTCTGCTGTAACTAGCTATGACATCACGAATGTTGCACAATACCTTAAAAGTAAAGTAAATAATCTGAAAAGTTGATAGCATGTCAGTAATGATGCTAAAATAATAATATGTTAAGTTTCAGTTTGGTAACTTAAACAGTTTTCAAAATTTGGACATTTTACGTAACAATAATCGGCGGAACAGGAAGGAGCTAGAAACTTCAAAATTTATATTCAGATTCCTTTTTCATTGTAATTTGATGGAAACAGCATGCTGGATCTCACAAAGTAATATTTTGGTTGAAATTCATGATTTTCTGTTTTTGTGTCCTAAAAGTTCGAAAGTAAGATAGATTAATTAAGTGATTGGATAAAGCTAGGATGTTTAGATTTAGTTACAATGGAGATACACTATAATAAAAGAGATGTGAGAAGTTTAAAAAAGGTAGCTATAAAACTATAGCTGTAGTGTCTCTCCAAAGGGCAAGTTCAGAGCTCATCTATTGGGTGCAGTACAACTAAAATAATTCTCTCACCAAAAGTATTTAACCTAGCCACATCAGAATTTTATTATAGATACCTGTGTGCTGATATCACAATTAAATTGAGACTTCATTGGCCTTCAGCGAATGAAGCAATTAATTATTTAGTAACTTGAAGTGGTATACTGCTAGCCCCAGAGGCTAGTCAGTAAGGCAAATGTGTGGTGTCACCACCAGACACCACACTTGCTAGGTGGTAGCCTTTAAATCGGCCGCGGTCCGTTAGTATATGTCAGACCCGCGTGTCACCACTATCAGTGATTGCAGACCGAGCGCCGCCACACAGCAGGTCTAGAGAGACTTCCTAGCACTCGCCCCAGTTGTACAACCGACTTTACTAACGATGGTTCACTGACAAAATACGCTCTCATTTGCCGAGACGATAGTTAGCATAGCCTTCAGCTACGTCATTTGCTACGACCTAGCAAGGCGCCATTACCAGTTACTATTGATAATGTGCATAATGTACCATCAAGAGCGACATTCACCATTAAGGGATTAAAGTTAAGTATTCCACCAGCTACGTCCGTTTTTTCTAAATTCTAATTTCCTTGTCCTGTTCCAGACCTCACGCCAGCCTGCGTGAGCTAAAACGCGTGCCTTTCGGCTTTCTCTAGTAACACGGTGTCGGCTCTCCTGCCTACCACAACAAAATGTTGTCGGCTGTGCCTTTGGCGGTCTGCACCACGGCTATATAAATAAGAGTGTACAAGAGAGAGTAAGGCCCCAGTTCTCTTCTAGATTCATATCAGTGCGCACTCTGTGTCGGAAGCTGCGTCGTGTTCGCGCAGTCGCCAGGAACAGCCTTGGATGCCATATTACGTAACTTGATATGCACTTAACAATGAGTTCGCATTGTGGTAAGGAGTTAATTGCAGAATGACTCCAGTGATTTATTCTCAGTTTTGCGTATGTCGTATTTTCACGTGTCGCCACAGGACAGACTTTCTACCATTACTAGCATGGCGTTTGATGAGTATTAACATCAAATTTTGACAAGCATTCAATTTGAACATTGACATCAACAATGATTATTTAACAATTTCGTTATATAGGGATAATAGTATCCATGCAATAGACTCTGAACAGCTCTGATAGTACAATAGCTGATATGGGTAATCATTTGTCTGGAATTTTACACTTTATCATTTTCAGAATATAGTGAAAATTGTTCTAGTAAACTGCATTTTCTATGGGTCCTAATCATCCTAAATCCTCAGAGTAATGAACTTCAATAATCAATAACTATAATTCTCCATCAGAGTGGGCACAGTGAACTCTAATTACAGGCATCACATTTTTGCTAATCACTTTCTGGTTGCCAACATTGTAGTTAGAGAGCTTGTGTTGAGAATGGCACATACAATAGAAATAAATTCTTTATTTTTCCACCTGCCACCCCACAAACAAAATGGAAATTTTTGCAGTCTGTTTTACACTGTTGCCTATATGAGATCCATATGTTGCAAAGCAGCTGAAACCACATGATCCACAGCAACATTCTGAATTTACTGTTCTGTTTCTGGCATTAATGAGAGCTGATGATGCGTGGCTGGGCAATAATCAATGGAGCGACAAGGCACATTTTGCACTACAGGGTGCAGTGAGTACACAGAACTGCCAAATTTGGGGTTCTGTTGAACCATATGTTGTGCACAAAGAGTCATTACATTCACCATATGTGACTGTGTGGTATGGACTCACAAGCACCTTTATTCTCAGTCTGTTCTAGAAGAAAGTACATGTACAGGTCCTATCAGGTGGGCTGTGACATATGCACATTATAGAGATCTCCTTGTACAACACGTGGTTCCTGCTTTGGAAGAGCACAACTTTGTAGAAACCCCTGTTTTCATGCAAGATGGGGCAATACCTCATGTTGCTCACCCAGTAATCATAAAAGATCTGCTTAATGCAGCCTTCCATCAAAGTGTTATCTCCACATGTTTCCCAGATGCATTACCTATAGTATCACCTGATCTGAATCCAATTGACTTTTGGCTCTGGGGATATCTAAAAGAATACTGTGACCAGTGACAAATTCAGCCTCTACCTTATCTGAATATAAGTATACAGGAACATGTTACTCAAATTCCACCAGAACTGCTGTGAGAAACTGTTGATCAAGTCATTTTATGAATGCAGCATGTTATCGATGTCTCTGGTGCTCACATCAGTGTAAGCGGCAGTTAATAATAAAATCAACATTATGCCTTTCTCACTTGTTTGAACTTCTCTGCCCACATCAAATTCCTAATCCATTACACATGGAAATATTTCTAGATGTCCACCGAGCAAGGTAGCACAGTAGTTAGCACACTGGACTTGCATTTAGCAGGGCAGTGGCTCAATACCATGTCCAACCATCCTGATTTAGGTTTTCCATGATTGCCCTAAATCACTTCAGGGAAATGCTGGTATGCTTTGAAAGGACAGGCCAACTTCCTTCCATAATCTGATGGGTCTGATGACCTTGCTGTTTGGTCCCTCTCCCAAATCAACCAACCAACCAGCCTATATGTCTTCCTAGCATTCATAGCACCAGATTTGCACCTGGTTGCCAAAATTGGGAATAATTTTTCCAGTGTAAATTGGTTCTGTTTTAGCACATTGAAATATCTACTGAGTTTCACTGCCGTATGATAATTACATCACACACTAGATGTCCATGAGCAGTTGCACTTTAGTTATAACCACTTGGTATAATTGCATCCTATTAACAAACTGGCATAGAAAGGTGTTCCATATGGATGGTTGCTCAAGTATGACACAGTTCATAAAACCATGAAACAGAAACACAGGTCCATTCCATAACTAACAAGGTGTACATCTGGTAGCCAACTGACAGTAGTGGTGGATACATCACAGTAAGGAAATTGAGCTGTCACACAAGAACAAATCTGGCAGCAAACACACAATAGCTGAAGCCTCTAAAATATTACATAAAGCACAAAGTCAGCACTCAGAACCCATATTAATAAAATTTATGACTTACTTTAAGTGGCTATGGCCCTTAAGAATACCCAGTGACCCAATTCTATGAGTTTTCTTCATGCAACTTATGCACTGTTGTCAGATCCAGAAAGAGTAGATGCTCCTTATGCTCTCTGACCACACATCCTAGGCCTGTTACATGTAGACCACTGAAGCATCACTTGAATGAAGAATCTTGCTAGGAGATATGTATACTCACCACTACTATTTACCAAAATCAGACTGTCAGACCCATTGTTTTTTCAAATAATGAACCACTTGGTATCAAGTGCACCTGGATTCTTTTAATGACATCCGTGAAAAGTACATACCTTGTTGCTGTTGATGAATTATTTAATTTTCCCTACATACATGATATATGTACAAACAACATGGAAGAAAACATCATCACCAAAATGTTAAAACTTTTCTCATACAAAGTGTTGCACTCACCCTTATCACTAACAGTGGAATTCAATGCAAGTCAAACAGTCCCTGTCAGTGTTTGAGTGAAGCATCATACAGCATCCAGCAATATGATCTTCACCTCTGGTGGTCTCACTTAATGCAGCCACTGTTCTGTCTGCAATCCAGCTGCCATCCATTGGAGACTGGCCACAAACTGTGTAAGCATAAACATCTACTAATGAAGACAACGTGTTTGCAGCTGTATTCCCTGATCCATCATGCAGACACCTGGCATGATCTGTCAGTTATAACTTTGAGCTATTCCTATCTGACAATGCAGAGCCACTTCCTGAAACATCTTCATCCCCCAGCTACCTACATCACCCACCACATGGCTTGCGCTTTTCATGGGTGATGAATGTTGTATCCATAATTGGACTGGAGAAGGAAATATGGGAAAGAGCACTGCTAAGGAGAGCACCACAGAGAAGCAGTTGTGCTGGCAACCATAGACAAGATGATGTACACAATGTGTGGAGCCACTCACTTCAAAGGGCAGTGTACCATTGGTGCTACTCTTACTCATGACCATTTCATGTGATACTTGACAAACCTATGGCTGATGCCAGTGATGTTAACACCAGCTTTCTCTAGACTATGTTTGTGGATGTTATTTGGATTTATACTGTGTGCTTTGTTAATGATGTGCACCTACAAGCATAGACAATCTGTTGATATCGTTTGTTATTTCAGACATAGATTGGTAACATCCACTCACTTCAAAGCATGAACTGATTAAGGAAACTTGCTATGTTGTATAGATTCATGTGCTTCAGCTATGAGAGCCACATTTTAAGGTTTTACACATCTTTTGGTACAAATTATTTTACAATTACTCAAAAGATTCAGTTAAAAAACTTTATACACTTTTTCATACAGTCCAACCAATTCTGAAAACAGTTTTTCCAGTCTGATGTTGGTAACCAAAAAACATGGTTTTGGAAGTATCCAGCAGCTTCTTGAGGTGATGAAAATCATTGGCCACACAATATTTATTTAGCATAAGGAAACAAAAAGAAATTGTTGCATGATAAGGCAGGTGAATATGGCCAATGAGGCCATATTTTTTCCACCAAGTAGAGTGAAAAGAACAAAGTTCTACGAAAAAACATAGATTCACTCCATATCTAGCAAGGTGTACATCTGGTAGCAAACTGTTAGTAGTGGTGGGTGCATATCAGTTTGGCAATGGAGATGTGACACAAGAACACAGAAGCCAAGAAATATACCATAGCCTTCACCTCTAAACTATTACATAAAGCACAAAATCAAATCATTTCCCATGTACTTTTTATTTGGCATAAGGGAAAAAAGAGAAGTTTTATAAATATGACCAGTGAGACACTAATTTGATATTTTTCCTGTCATGTGGACTGAAAAGAACAAAATTATACAACAGCCCATCTGGCTTTCATGCGAAGGAAATGTCAGTTTCTTTTGTAATTGACATGCCATGCAACAGCTAGCATTGTCATGATGAAAAATGATGCAATGTTTTTGGTTGTTTGTGATGGTTTCATCAATGAATTTTGGCAAGCAAACTATTATTGTTCTTCAGTACTCTAAAACAATGGTCACTGCATATTCAGTATAATCAAAGAAACATGTAACCATTTTCTTGGAACTGCTTCATGAACAAACCACTTTTGATAGTTTTAGTTCATCTTGGAACATGCAAACAGTTGATTACTGCTTATTTTCTAGCTTATATGAATTTATCCAAGTGTTATCTCCACTTCTGATGTTCTATACGGATTTTGCATACCCTTGTTCAGACTTTTTGAGTACTTTCCTACCACAAATGATAAGGGCCTATTTTTGAGCTTTGGTCAAATTATGTGGAATCTGTTGTGAACAGATCCTTTTCATAGGTAAATGTTCATGAGAAATCAGATATACTGCAGTCATCAACATTCTTAAGTATGCCTCTATCTCACTGTAAGTCAGATATTGATTCTCCTTAGTCATGTTGCATATAGCATCACTGGTTTTAGGAACAACTGGCTGACGTTCACTAAATTTATCACTGACAAAAAGATGACCACAATGAAATTCTGGAAACTAATTGAAACATTCTTTTGTGAAGGTGACTGATTGTCAAAAGTTGAACAAAGCAATTCACCACATCATTGTTAAGTTAGGCCCTTCTGAATATCACTCACAAAAATGTTCATATGAAATTCCTACTTTCTCATAATACTGTTTCCTGAACTGTTAACTGCAAATAAACTACTTATCCAATTTCTGAGTTGCCACTGCTTTAACAATAACAAATGACTCATTTTAAAGCTATAGAGATGTCACATCTTCATAGTGTCATGTGGAGGTCCTATATTAATACATAAAATGCCATCCTTGTATAAATAATTATTAGTTTATTCTAATCTGCACCACTGAAACATTTTTTCACAACACTGGCTGATACAACAAACGCATTTGATATTAACTCACTGTCCATTTCATTTGCTAACATGAAATATGAGCCATGTATTTCACACTAATGGTCTCATCTGAATGTGTTTTAGACCATTTGAGACCAGAAGCTTCATATTAAGGTATTGTGCTTGTAACAATGATTCAGTCTGAATGTTTGGTGTTTTCTCAGGGAATGATATAAGTCCACTGATCTTCCACTGCAAGTCAGCTGCCATGAAATGTTTATTGGAAATCATATTCACACCATAATCCATTTAATATACCATCAAAATTATGATGTACTCCCTAGTACATGCTTTTAGAACAAGGAAAACGAAAAATTGGGTTGAATGATCATTCTAAGGAAAATTAGTTAACAGGGCATCTCATTTACTTAGTATGAATCCAAATGAGTGAGTATGAGATGTGAAAGGACATACCTGTTGATAGTTGATGTCTTACGCATACAATATAATATTGAATTATAAGTAATGCCTACATGCAATTTATTCTTCATCAGATTGAAGTACTTATGCGTGACTGATTTCAGTAAATTGCTTGGAGTGTCTCCTGCAGCCTCAGTCAAGCAGAAGCTGTTGTTGTGATTAGTTGTGCAGTTATTGTGACTCAAATGGGCCAGTTTTGGGGGAGTCTGTTGCTGTGACTGAAGCAATATGCTGTCACTGGTTTCCTAAAAGCAGAAGTTGTTGCTCTGATTGAAGTTTATTGAAGAATTAAAGCAGTTTATATTACTTGGTGTATTTGTGTTAGCACTGTGTACTGCTGGATAAGTAGATGTAAAGCTGTCAGACACACAAAAAATGGAACTGTGTGACAACCAAAGAGTTGCACAATCTTTGTCAGCAGTGAACAGTTTTCACAAAAGTTATTACTTTCCCTAATTGAAACACTAAGTAGAAACTACTAATCCTAGATTTTTGAACTTATTTGTGTCTTCTTCAGGAGGGAAAATGGGATTGGTTGTGGAAAAGGGGTCAACTCACTCAAACCCTAAGTTGACAGGAGGCACCTACCAGCTCTGCTTTTGTGTGGTTGTGTGGAGAAGCGTTGTGGCCTCCTGAAAGAAGAGAGACCAGCAGCAGGTTGGGCTCATGTCCTCTGTTACTGTGAGAGAGCAATGATGTCATTCATCCTGATTTCCTTGTTCGGTAAGCAACTGAAAGTTGTCCCAACACCACTCTTCAGGAGTGGTAGTGGGTGTTTTCTGTAGAGCCAGTACACTGAATAGTTGGTATTGCATCCAACTTAGGCTTCCTGGTATCACTTTGTGCAGTCACCATTATGACAATATTTGTTTGTTGCTGAGATGCTGTTCTGCTATATTGCTGGATCAGGCACCCAGCTTATTCACTGTGTTGCAATAGTTTCCCTATTCACTGCTGCACCATCAATGGTCCTTTCTCATTAGAATTTTGCCTGGCTATTGACCCATTTTGACCTGCCTCTTGCATCACCGGGGAAGGTATTTGAAGTTTTTCTGGCTGCACAATTCTGTTATGCTACAGTAGTGCCACTTGTGTTATAACAGTGTATTATTCAATGGAAGGACGCAAAGCTACAGTGTAGCAACCCTGGACATGTTTCTAGTAACAGAAGCATACCCAAGAAAAAAGTTAAAGTGTTTGAAGAGGCTACACTCCTGAATTTGGGCTTTCTGCTGACACAATGACAGTAAAGATGACAGAATTGACACTAACAGGAAAATGAAAATTGAAGACCTGTTATGATCAGCTAGAACACTCTGTGGTCACCACCCACATCTTGTAAATTCTAAGCTCCTGGATGATTAATTTTCATTTACTGGCCAAAAACCTTTGATAGTTCAAAATAGTCAGGAAGTACCATGTTCAGCTCGCAACTGCAGGGCATACTGGTGCTTAGACTGCAGTGTGTACATAGGTAGTGTCAGAGGTGGAAAATTTCTCCACTTCTTTGTACTTTTAGTGTGCTATGTTTGACTTGTGGCAGGTCCGTGAAAAACCACAGGTGATAATGCCTTCAGTCTATAAAATTGCATGAGTACAGAACAGTCTGTCATCTGTATTTCGGTATTAACTGGGGATGTCAGAGGCATGGTTTGATGCAGCCCTTCATAAGGTGGGGAGAAGTTTTTATTTTTTTGATTGCCAGGTTCCACAACAGAACTTAGTCACCCAGTTGACACTGGGGTAGCACTGCTCATTTATTGCCTTTCTGAACCTGTTTCAAAGTTGGTCTGAAGTTCTTCTACTGCACTTTTTGCCAAATCATTTTAAGTCATCTCCTTGGGGCAAGTTTACACTATCCTGCTCACCCTTAGAAATTGCTTGCAGAAAAAATTATCACCTTTATCAGAATCAGATTGAAGCCTATTATATCCCTTATTGGAAGAGTTTGCATGGCTGTTGGAGGAGAGATGTCAGCAGATGCAGGGGCCATTATTTGTGCCAAACAAAGATTTGAATGCTCATGCTACCCTAAACTGAGGATAGCACTACTACCATGCAACCTAACATAATGGACAGCTTCCTCATAGTTACTTTTAACCCTCCATTTTCAGAGAAACCCAAAGAGAATATGTCCACTTTCTTTCAAATTGTCTGTGATGTTGGTCATATTTGTTGATGGCCAGAAGTCTTTCTGCTGAATGTGATGCTCATACCTATGTGGAATCAGTAGACATGTAAAAAATTGCAGAAGGATTCAGTGTGCTGGTGAAGGAGTCAACTGAAAGATGATTAGATACGGGAGGTGTGAGCTATTAGCCGGATAAATTGTCCACCTTTAGGCAGAGGCAAGAATAAGATCTTAAAGCACTTGCTGATGGGATTCACACAGTCTTGTGTCATATGTACACCTTCGAATGAGCTATCACACAGAATGAAGTGTTCTTGGAAAAAGCTAAAGCATGAGCTATCATTGTGTTTATTAGAGGCATAAATCTGCAAATTAGAGGCAAAGTTAAAATGATGTCATCTTTGTCTTTGCTTAAAGCAGTCCATTTCATGCTACTGTGCAAGAAAGTTGGGCAGTTCATTTTGACCCCATTTCACATATTCACATATGAGACAAATTGTAGAGGGTGCATATGATCAGGTCACACCACTGATAGATCCAGGTTCCTTGTTGCCCTAATTGCAGGGAGATTGATCATTTGGGCATTAATTGCTACCAGTTGCTAAGTAGATCAAACCATGGCCAAGGTAGTTTTGAGAACTATACAGGTTGGTTCTGTAATTATGTTACAAACTTTCAGGGTTCATGGAGAAGGGTAAATGTATCAACTTTAGGTAAGGGATCCTGGCATGGAAACAACTGACTCAAGACTTATAAGCGACAATTGTTCTGATACCTCTGACAGTGGACCTCTTCTACTGCAAGCTCTTTGCTTTCCATATTTTGAGAGATGGTAGTATGGACCAAAACAAGAAAAAGTTCCAGTAAATGTAGGCTCTAAAATGCATGCCTTGAGAGCTATAAGTATCTGTTCATCTTTGCTACCGTGAAGCTCATCTCTACTACTGATCAATTACTTATAGCTCTCAAGGTGTGCATTTTAGAGCCCATGTTTACAGGATAGGTACAGAAAGCTGGCTGAAGCCAGAGATAAATTCTGCCGAAATATTTACAAAGGCACAGACGGTGTTTAGAAAGGATAGATTGCATGCAACCGGTGGCGGAGTGTTCGTCGCTGTTAGTAGTAGTTTATCCTGTAGTGAAGTAGAAGTGGATAGTTCCTGTGAATTATTATGGGTGGAGGTTACACTCAACAACCGAGCAAGGTTAATAATTGGCTCCTTTTACCGACCCCCCGACTCAGCAGCATTAGTGGCAGAACAACTGAGAGAAAATTTGGAATACATTTCACATAAATTTTCTCAGCATGTTATGGTCTTAGGTGGAGATTTCAATTTACCAGATATAGACTGGGACACTCAGATGTTTAGGACGGGTGGTAGGAACAGAGCATCGAGTGACATTATACTGAGTGCACTATCCGAAAATTACCTCGAGCAATTAAACAGAGAACCGACTCGTGGAGATAACATCTTGGACCTACTGATAACAAACAGACCCGAACTTTTCGACTCTGTAAGTGCAGAACAGGGAATCAGTGATCATAAGGCCGTTGCAGCATCCCTGAATATGGAAGTTAATAGGAATATAAAAAAAGGGAGGAAGGTTTATCTGTTTAGCAAGAGTAATAGAAGGCAGATTTCAGACTACCTAACAGATCAAAACGAAAATTTCTGTTCCGACACTGACAATGTTGAGTGTTTATGGAAAAAGTTCAAGGCAACCGTTAAATGCGTTTTAGACAGGTACGTGCCGAGCAAAACTGTGAGGGATGGGAAAAACCCACCGTGGTACAACAACAAAGTTAGGAAACTACTGCGAAAGCAAAGAGAGCTTCACTCCAAGTTTAAACGCAGCCAAAACCTCTCAGACAAACAGAAGCTAAACGATGTCAAAGTTAGCGTAAGGAGGGCTATGCGTGAAGCGTTCAGTGAATTCGAAAGTAAAATATTAGGTACCGACTTGACAGAAAATCCTAGGAAGTTCTGGTCTTACGTTAAATCAGTAAGTGGCTCGAAACATCATGTCCAGACACTCTGGGATGATGATGGCATTGAAACAGAGGATGACAAGCGTAAAGCTGAAATACTAAACACCTTTTTCCAAAGCTGTTTCACAGAGGAAGACCGCACTGCAGTTCCTTCTCTAAATCCTCGCACCAACGAAAAAATGGCTGACATTGAAATAAGTGTCCAAGGAATAGAAAAGCAACTGGAATCACTCAACAGAGGAAAGTCCACTGGACCTGACGGGATACCAATTCGATTCTACACAGAGTACGCGAAAGAACTTGCCCCCCTTCTAACAGCCGTGTACCGCAAGTCTCTAGAGGAACAGAAGGTTCCAAATGATTGGAAAAGAGCACAGGTAGTCCCAGTCTTCAAGAAGGGTCGTCGAGCAGATGCGCAAAACTATAGACCTATCTCTCTGACGTCGATCTGTTGTAGAATTTTAGAACATGTCTTTTGCTCGAGTATCATGTCGTTTTTGGAAACTCAGAATCTACTATGTAGGAATCAACATGGATTCCGGAAACAGCGATCGTGTGAAACCCAACTCGCATTATTTGTTCATGAAACCCAGAAAATATTAGATACAGGCTCCCAGGTAGATGCCATTTTCCTTGACTTCCGGAAGGCGTTCGATACAGTTCCACACTGTCGTCTGATAAACAAAGTAAGAGCCTACGGAATATCAGACCAGCTGTGTGGCTGGATTGAAGAGTTTTTAGCAAACAGAACACAGCATGTTGTTCTCAATGGAGAGACATCTACAGACGTTAAAGTAACCTCTGGCGTGCCACAGGGGAGTGTTATGGGACCATTGCTTTTCACAATATATATAAATGACCTAGTAGATAGTGTCGGAAGTTCCATGCGGCTTTTCGCGGATGATGCTGTAGTATACAGAGAAGTTGCAGCATTAGAAAATTGTAGCGAAATGCAGGAAGATCTGCAGCGGATAGGCACTTGGTGCAGGGAGTGGCAACTGACCCTTAACATAGACAAATGTAATGTATTGCGAATACATAGAAAGAAGGATCCTTTATTGTATGATTATATGATAGCGGAACAAACACTGGTAGCAGTTACTTCTGTAAAATATCTGGGAGTATGCGTGCGGAACGATTTGAAGTGGAATGATCATATAAAATTAATTGTTGGTAAGGCGGGTACCAGGTTGAGATTCATTGGGAGAGTCCTTAGAAAATGTAGTCCATCAACAAAGGAGGTGGCTTACAAAACACTCGTTCGACCTATACTTGAGTATTGCTCATCAGTGTGGGATCCGTACCAGATCGGGTTGACGGAGGAGATAGAGAAGATCCAAAGAAGAGCGGCGCGTTTCGTCACAGGGTTATTTGGTAACCGTGATAGCGTTACGGAGATGTTTAACAAACTCAAGTGGCAGACTCTGCAAGAGAGGCGCTCTGCATCGCGGTGTAGCTTGCTCGCCAGGTTTCGAGAGGGTGCGTTTGTGGATGAGGTATCGAATATATTGCTTCCCCCTACTTATACCTCCCGAGGAGATCACGAATGTAAAATTAGAGAGATTAGAGCGCGCACAGAGGCTTTCAGACAGTCGTTCTTCCCGCGAACCATACGCGACTGGAACAGGAAAGGGAGATAATGACAGTGGCACGTAAAGTGCCCTCCGCCACACACCGTTGGGTGGCTTGCGGAGTATAAATGTAGATGTAGATGTAGATGTAGATATTTTGTCCTTGCTTTCTCCCATACTACCACCTCTCAAAATGCAGAAAGAAAAGAGCTTGCAGTAGAAGAGCTCCACTATCAGAGGTGTCAGAACAATTTTTGCTTATAGCTATTGAGTAAGTTGTTGCTGGACAAAGATCCCTGCCCTCACTTCAAATTGATACTATAACTGGGTGACCTCTTCTGATGCTAGTCAATTGTCAGGGTGAGCATTACTGCAAAGAGCATTTGATTCTAAAGCATTATGTCAGGGTGAAAAACACTAAATAAATTACTTTTTCTCTCTTAACAAAATGTGGGCAGGGTGAGTTCTTCCTTGGCTCAGGTATGAGGTAGAATGAAACAACATTTTTACATAAGATAACTTTTATTGAAAGTTTTGTACAATGGTTTCCTTACTGGATTGTTCTGGCTGGGAGAGTGGCAGCTGTGTCGTTTGCAAAGCCTTCTGCTGCATGGGCGGGGGTGTCTGATTACGCCTGGCAGTGTATATCTCGTGTCACTGTTTCACCCAGTTGACTGGAGATGCACATTGTGAGGTGGCCCGTTTAATTATTGAGAACAAAGTCGTGAATTAGATGGTGATACCTTGGATGTGGCGTTCCAGTGTTTCTCTTCTCTGTGTGGCCATGTGTGTCAGTGTTATGCGTCGGCCAGTGGAGCGGCGCGGTGGGGGAAGGCCAGTGTCCCGGACTTGAACAATGGACTCCAACTTGCCAGTCTTCGGCTGTCAGATCTTCATCACCAGCTCACAGGTGACTGCTGATGTGAGGCCGTCTCCTTCCCGTCCTCACGAGTCACCCAGTTACATAAAAATCAGTCTTCAAATACCTTCTAACTTCTGTCTTCTAGCGGCGAGGCTGCTGCTTGCTATTCCATTGCAGCTGCCGACTTGGTGCTTCTGTGTGTGATGTAGTCTCTTCCTGCATGACGGTCTTCAGCACCAACTGAACTGAAAACTACTGTCAGGCCCACTGCATCTTGCATATTTATTTACTTCAGTTCACTGGAGGTGAACGACTTCACAGTTATTGCCTCTTCTGTCACGTTGAAAAGCTTCTCAAAGAATCTTCTTAATGTCAGTCATTGGCTCTTGGAATGTAGGAGAGGGCCTTTTATCACATGTGACAATTGAGAAACACGTGAGCTGGTCGGGCAATGCCCTGATGGCTGAATGGACAGCTTCCGCTTATGTAGGGAGGGCGATGGCTTGTCCTGAACGTGCTGACTTGCAAGCACCGGCAGTTGCCACTGCTGCTGTGCCCGCTGTTTGCCAGTGTGTAACTCTTTTAAACTAAACTAATTTTTTCATTTATTTACTAATTTCTACTTCACTTCAGATTGATTTCAGTAATTTATTTACCCATCTTAAGTACCACTCAACAATACATATACGCTTTTCCATCATCCATGAAAGTTTAACAATATCATCATGGAATCACCCTGTAGAAGTACTGGGAAATCTAATGAAGGAAATGGCTGGGTGGACAGGTATAGTCACCCCTCTGCACCACCAGTCAGAACAGTTAACCCTGTTAATTTTCTTGGGTTGAAAGAGGTGACAAATGCAATCTTTATTTGTAAAATTTGTAAAAGGGGCTTAAGAATCTTGACTGATATGGCCTCTCAAGTGAGTGTATTGGTTTTACCCTCTGACAACAATCTGAAAGTGGTTTTACCCTCTGACGACAATCTGAAACTGGCGCTGCCTCACTGCTACATTAGTGGATTTGGGATAGCAATAATTAAGCCTGTGGGGATTCTTCATGTCAAACTGGTAATTGATGCAAGGATATATGAGTCTGAGATGGAGGCATTAAGAAAAAGGTAACAGGATGTTGATGTTACCCTGTAGAATGATTTCTTGCACCCTTTTCAATATGTTATTGACTATTGGTCACAAAGTGTCGAATTTGGTGAAGAAATCCATCATTTTGGTGACCATCACTACACAGGTTGAGAAATGTGAGGAAAAATACCTATTTCTTGAATTTCTATTAAACTAAGCCATTACCCCAGTAATTATACATAACAGTGCTGGAAGAGTTCTCTGGGTGACAGTCAGTATTTAAGAGCCTGACAGAACTATTTTTCTGGTTGTTCTGCTTAACCAGAATGAAGTTCTAGATTGACTGCAAGTTAATGGGAAATGAGTCCTTTGCAAGGCTGAGACTGTGAATGGGAAAAATATGTTCCCTAGTGTATTTAGATAACTTTTGAATGAAAGATGTTGAAATTCCACATGGAACTACAGTAAATAGTTGATGATGAACAACCTCGAATGAGAAAAAAGCAATTTCAAAAGAATAGGAAGGAGAATTCATTACTCGTGATAGCAGTGTGTGCTACTGGGCTGGCGGAGATTGATAGAAGATGATTTTTTTCTTTTCTTTTTATGGCAAAGCACACTTAATGAAGTGTTTCATGGGAATTTGCAACACAAAGGTCCTAGTGTAACACCTCCCATTCCTTTTACTACAATATAGTTACACATGAAAAAACCATCCAACATGTTACACTCCCTTAAACCAGTTATTAATGAGTCTGTCAACAGTTGCAGTATATTTCTATTAAGCAACTAGTTTCAAATCTTCCAGGTTCATTTTCAAGCCTGGCCAACTTAGACTAGACTGATGGTGCCTGATTTTAACAATAAACATTAAAGTGGCAAAACATGTTGTATAAATGTTTGCAGAATTAACGCCATAATCCACACGTCTCTTACCATACCAAAATCAAACCTAAGAGGCAAATGTGAATCATGGCATTCATTCTCCAAACATTTATAAAGCGCGTGTTACCACTTTAATGTTTATTATTAAGATCAGGCACTACCAGGGCAGCCTCAGTAGGCCAGGCTTGAATGTGAATGTTTAAGGTTCAAAACTAGTTGTCAAATATAAATACTGCAACTGTTGACAGAATCATTCATAAACACTTTAAGGAACATAAAAGAAGTTGCTGGTTCACTGCCACAATATGTTGAAATTAAAGAAACATTATACTTCTACTACAGGGTGTCAATAATTAAAATTTCAGTTTCAAAACACTGTAGAAAGAGAACACTGCTCATAATGTCAAATTTGAACAGCAAATTTTTCGTGAAGGGGAAATGTTGAGGGGATGGGGAAGGGGTGGGGGGGGGGGGGCAATTGACCACTAGATGATGCTGTAAGTGTCAGCATATGCACACCAACAGATGCGTGGCACGCAGTAGTTCCTCAGTTTGCATCTAAGGCAGGCAACATGACTGGCTCCACAAAGGATCACATGCTGCTGGAAAAGCTCTTTTACAAGAGTAGTTACTGTGCACCAGAACCCCTGCAGAAGCTCCAGACACTCAAGGGTATGAAGAAAGGCATTAGTCTGATGTCTGCCTAGGGTCTGGAGAAAATGATTAAAAAATTCGAAAAGACAGGTTCTTTTGAAGTGAAATGTGGCAGGAGGAAAGCAGTTGATAAGGTGGCTGTCAAAGATGTAGCCACAGCACTACAGGATGGGTCAAGCAGTGGTGCTCAAACATCCCATGTAGGGAGGAATTGCTCATATGTTGGACATGTCTGTGAGCACAGTGCATAAAATCCTACAAAACATCCTGAATTGCTATCCATTCAAAATCACCCATGCTCAGGAGTTGCTTCTTGCTGACATTCCAGCAAGACAAAAATTTGTTCTGGAATGTCTTGCTTGCATGGAAGTGGACAATGAATGGCCATGGAACCCTCTGTTGACAGACAAATCCAATTTCCATCTCCAAGGACATGTCAGTACACATATTGTTCAATGTGAGCAATAGAGAATCTGTATGCACATCAGCCAGTACCACTTCATTCTGCAAAGGTAACTGTATGGTGTGGGTGTGATGCTTCAATTTCTCCAGGTGTATTTTATGATGAAATAATTCTTAGGTGAACAGCCTGGCATGAGTGTGCATAGGACACAATATTTCGGCAATCGACCACGTTGCCGAAATATTGTGTCCTATGAACACTCATACCAGGCTGTTCATCCGAGACTTATTTCGTCTGTATGATGTGGGTTGACAGCATCGTTTACCGTATGGTGATATTTTTTCGAGTAAATGAATCATGCAGGTCCTGTTACCTGCAACATCACTGGTAAATGGTGTGAGAGTCTTTTGCACACCAACTTCATTCCGACTCTTCAACAGCATTGATGTATGTGTAGGATCATTTTTATGCAAGATGGTGCTCCTCCACACATTGCACAGCCAGTGAAGCAGCTTCTGCAGAGGTATTTCAGGAATACTTGGATTATCAGCTATCATTTATCTACAGCCTGGCCACTAGGTCACCTTATCTTTATCTGTGTAACTTATGGCAGAGGGGTTATCTATTAGATGTTATCTTGAGTGCTCCAATTACGAATGTAGCAGAAATGAAGGCACACATTATGCAACACCTTCTGAACTTGACCGAAAGACACCTCAATCTGTTGTGTAACATGCTGGTTCTCAATTTCAACTTCTGGCAGCAAATGTTAGACAGCATATTGAACTTGTCTTGTGCCAGACTTATAACAATTAAAACTCACACCATTTTGCTTTTTATTCAGTTTTTGGTCTCAAGACAATTAAAAAGTGATGTAATTTTCCTTTTTATACAGTGTTTGAACCCAGAACAGTTAAAAATTGATTTTTCCCATTCAATGTGGTATGACTTTACTGTGGTGTATGGGCTTACCTAACTGAGAGTGCCACAACTGTTGACTGTCGACCTTGTGCAGTTACGCACATTGAATAGTATAGATGATGTAATGTGCAACTTAAACCATAGACATTGTATTGTGATTAATCTGTCATTTGTAGCCAATCTCATTTATGTTAAGACACTTACAGAGCCATCTATTGGTAAAATTTTTGTTGAATCCTTTTTGTTCCATGACATTTCCCCCTGTGTCAGCAGTATGCTGTTCAAATTTGACATCATCCTGAGCAGTGGTTCTTGTTCTACAGCATTTTGAAACTGGAATTGGTGTGACACTTGCAGAATATCTGTTTGAACTGCCTCTGTTTTCATAAAGGGTGTAATTTCATGCGCCATTGCATTGGCTGCCACCTTTGCATCCTTCATATGCCATTGTGCCATTGAGTAATACTGCTCGATACTGATCTTATAACATTTCTGTGAACTCTGAGTGCTGGTGATGTCCTTCCATACAATTAATGTTATTGCATTGTCTGCTTCTACTCTTGTGGGTCACTGGATGAGCTACTATCCACCATCTCTGCATCTCCATTTTGGGGATACAAATTACAATCAGCTCTTGACCAGGTATCTTAGCATCTCTGGCCACCATGAATGTTTATTGGGTCAGTTCATTTCCTGTCCTATGGTTATTACATCACACCTCATGTAAAGGATTCTCATATCTCAGTTTTGGCCAAATTCACAATCCTTACAAGATGCAGTGTGACAAGATCCGATGCGACACATACTTGCGCTGTCAGTCTTCTCTTATTTGGTTACACTGGTAGCCATTTGTGGGAGTCAGTTGATGCTTCACTAAGTTAACTACTTCCCCTCCCAAATTAATCTATGCTATAGGTGAAGTTTAATTGTTCTGGTTGCATTTTATGGGCTGATTATGTTGTGTAGTTCAATGGCAGGACTGTCTGTTGGCAGAAAATAAGTTGTGTCTTTTAAGTCCATTGATATTTACTTGGCATCATGGACTGGCATTGGATCCAGCAGAGTTTCATTGGTCAGTTTGTGTAAACAGCCATGGAACACTGTAACAGGTGCTATCAACAAACCTGTAGTATAACCCACCAATGAAGAGCAGTAAGATTCACCTAAACTCATGTTCAGTGTCACTCCCTTACTGGTTAACCATTACAAGTGGACTATTCTGCATGTGCATGATGCCAAGACTTGTCTGAATGTGTTTCAGTGGTATGGTTTTTTCACACTGTTGAGGTGGTGAGACCACAATCATCCATTCTGCTGATACGCATTGCAATTTTATATCAGTGGGCAGTTATCATTCTACACTGCACAGCTAATTCTGTGCCCACCCCTGTTTATTCTTATACTCTTGCCATACCACCAATTCAGTATGAGACTGGAATAGAAGGGAGAACAGATAGAGGTACTCAAAGTACCCTCCACCACACACCGTCAAGTGGCTTGCGGAGTATGTATGTAGATGTAGATGTAGATTCTATTCTGTTTTTCCTCTCCTGTAGAAGAATGCTACCGGCAGAACCAATTCTTTCTAGCACATGTTTCTACTGATAATTACTGAAGCAATTGTGCTTCCCTTCTCAATTTCACCTCTAAAGCTCTGACAATGGCACTGAGCTTTCATTTTTACTGTCCTCTTGGGTGATGAGTAACCAGTTAACTTCACCACCTTATGTCTGAGTTGATGGCTGAAGAGTATTATATTTATGTATCATTTCTCTCTCCAGCACTATATTTGTCTTGTGATCTAGCCCTCTACATGTTGGAAGCATGGCAGATTATGAAATTCATTCATATCTGTCAGACTTTTATAAGTTTCCTGTGTCAAATAATGTTTGCATTTGTATGTGACCATGCACATTCAAAGGGAAATCTATGCTGCTTTTAAAGTTGTTCCACTTTTCACACCATGGTTGACCATTACAATATGGCATTTACACACAATCCTACTTATCCAATCCTCCATTATGAACTCTTGCTTCCAACTCAGTGCAGAGCATGCAACCTTACAGGAAATGTGCAGTATTCTAGGTTGCAGAGACTGCAGTGGGATGAAGATGTAGCCATGCTTTTCTGGTTTCATTCAAAAATCCCTTTTGATCTAATCATGAAACTATTACACCCATTAATGTGCATTGTGCAATCCTTCCCTGTTATAAGATGGTACAAGTTAGCAAGTGTACTTTCATAGACAAGCTGCAACATAAGAACCAGACTCAAATATCAACCTCCTTTTCTTTGTTCAGCTGCAGTGGTGACACTGTATTCCATGATCTAAGTTGTTTCAGGTTTCCATGCCAACCCCAGGTTCTCATGAAAAGTGGTGCTTATTGCTAACATTATGTTTACGAGTGTCTACGTTCTGCTGAAACAAACGGAAGCCAGGCTTCCCTTCATAGTAGCAGCTCTCACAAGAACAAGCCGCCTTATGCATTTCAGCACCTCCAACATGACATATTTACCCCCCCCCCTCCCATCCCCCTCCTGCAGTCCCTCTTCACTCATTACCACCCCTTCTCTCTTTTCACTACACACAAGTTCTGGATAAATTCAACTGATCATTTTGTGGTGATGTAGGTCTGCCATTGCTGAGCCATTTCTGCATTTACTTCCAGCTAGATAGACAGGTAACAACAATGTTTCTCCTCAACATTGAAATGAATTTTATGACTCCTCTTCCCCATTTATTCCTAGTCCTACTCATTCACAGTGTTGTAGGTGGTCTTTTCTATGGCTCCGCACCAGCACCTAAATACCCCACCTCATGATGAGAGCACCGCTCCACCTAGTCGTACAGCTGTGCTGCAGATTGTAGGGTGAAGAATTCACATTTCTGCATTTGTATATCTGAATGAGGTGCTGTATTCTGATTACTCTATTCCTTCCATTGCTGTGACACCATTCCATATGCAACCCTCCACTTCAGGTATGTTATTTGCATGACTGAACAACTTGTCTTATATACCCTACCGCATGCTGATTTTTGCTGAGGTTAGTCTGAAGCTCTTTCAAGAAGAAGAATTTCACCCACATCATATAGCCCAACAGTTGTTAGACTGTGAATCCGTTCTGAGATGTTTTGGTTAAGAGACAATACACTGTTCCTTATGGAACTTAGCCCAAGTGATTACCAATATACAAGAGTGACTGTGCAGTTGCATGGATGCTATTCTGCAATGTCAGATCAAGAGAGCTTGCTTCAATGAAATATGCACCACCCTCAAAATGTTATTTGGAATCCTCAACCATTTGGATGGAGACCAACAAAATAAAGCCATTCATTGTGCGTCACTTGCTGTAAGCTTTTAAGGTGCCTCTACTCGACAACATGTACAATTAACTCACATTGAGAACTATCTGCTCACCAATCTCATCAGACTGAGACAGTTGACATGGGACCAGCGCAACACTATAAGAAATTTAAGAACATTGTCGACCATAACATATTGTTGGTGCATGGGAAATTATTCAACATTACCACCGCATTAGTCTGACTAAAGCTTGTCGGATTCTCCTTTATAATACTCATGCTGCTCATTTACATATAAATACTGTGTGCACTACTATCCAATTAGCATTCCAGAATAAAACTATCTCCAGCATAATGCCCACTTGTGTGTTTCTGCATGCCTTAACCAGTATCACCACTCAAACTGCAGCACCTTCACAATGCTTTATGTAGTTCCAGAGTCTTCCTTACCTCACTACTATGCTGCTGTTATTGCACAACTACCCCGACTGCATAATAACCTCAGCATAAGGCTATGCTTGCTGCTCACCTGTGTTAACTGTAAATTTGAATGTTATTGGTATCTTCCCCATTATGTTGAGTACGTTACAAAACCACATTACTGGTGAACCCATGAAATCCTTGCTATTAATAAGGGCCATGAGGTGCATTCAACTCTGTCAGTAGCTGATCTACAGTGCTGCATGCAAACTGAAAACTAACTTTCTTCTGACATGGTACTCCTAACTGAAACTCATAACTGTGAAGTTGCTCTTCTGTTAGCTGAAATTTCTACAGCACCATGCCGCAGGTTGTAACCACAGTATGGGATCCATCACTGTTAGTAACAGGCAATTGTATTTTCTACCTGCACCACTAACAGTTACCATAATTTGCTGTGATCATGCTCTAGTTACTCAGTCCTACCATGCTATTTTGACCAGTAATGGCCTGTTGTTCAACAGGTCCCATTGTGATATAATCATACCAATAATTAAACTGTCTGCTCAGTTGGAATGCACTTTTAAAGTGAGTCTGAATCTGCTTATTTTTTTATCTCCCAGAATCCCTTTGAAATAGATCACCACAGTAACTGGACTGCCACCCATTGTCACCAATTCTCATCTGTTGTAATCAATTGACCAGCTCATAGTCCATCAGAAGGGTCAAATTAGCTTGGATTGTGCTGTTCCAAATATCAGTGATTGACATCACCAGAACTACATGATGGCTTTAATGCTGTCTAGCTCTGTCTTCCCTGCTGTAGCTCAGCTTCTAATTGCACTAGCAGCCTAGGTTTTTTTATGAGAAGGGTTGTTGTAAGCAATGTTACATTTCCCCAGAAGAGTCTGTCCCTGAATTTCAACTGACTAGCAATTATGAGTAACAGAGATGGCCTGAAGATGAAATATGTAACCCCAAATTTTGTGTCTAGTTGTTAGAATCTATTATTCATTTTTTGTGTTAGAGTATAGTCTGTTAACAGTGCTCAAGACCATGCAACTATAAGGGAACATGTTTATGTCAATTTTGTGTAAAAGTTTTCAATGAATTTTGTGAACTATTAGCAAAGATATATGGGAAGGTTGCCTAGTTTTTTATGATTCTTGATGGTTTACTCTATGTGCAAAAGACTGTTCTTGCGTAAAGCTGAGATATAGGTGTTAATGCTTACCTGACAGAAACTGTGTACTCATGATGCACTTAAAGGAGTTTGTGTGATAGAATAATGTCTTATTCAACCCATATCATTTACATAATATTCTGTAGTTACGTATGTGTTATATTGAGAATCCCTCGGGAACGTAGTAAGATTTCATGCCACAAGCACTTATTAATTAAAGCAAGATTAACCCAGTCTCTATGTGATACTTATAGTGGGAATAAGTATCTCCCCAAGTGAAGTGTGATGCATACTCTTTGGGGTGTGTGAATGATGAATTGTAATTGTTTCTTGAGAGAGTTGTTTGCTCTTATTTGCTTTCTGTTTCAACAAAGTTGAGATACCTTGTATGTGGGTATTGTAATTTGCCTGCATAATTGGTGACCAAGATAAAAATAGTTCACAAACAGAAAGCAGCTAACAAAAAATAACTCTCTCAAGGAAAAATTATAATTCACCATTCACATACCCCAAAGAGTATACGTTGCAGTTAATTTGAGTGATATTTATTTCCACACAGACCCCCCCCCCCCCCACCCCACCCCCCACCACCAAAAGTGCAGAGCACTGGGAATGTAGAGGTACCTGAATTTGACTACTCTGCTGGCTCTTGTGAAAACGACCTTTGGCTGTGATGACTTGCAAGTGCAGTGGTCGCCTGCAAAATGGGTGTGAGTTTCTCAGGACCAGGTTCATCATCCAATGGCTGCATGGTTGTGGGAGTGTCATCCCCATGCCCCCTGTGTGCTTGTCTCATCATATGAAGCTAGAGGCAGCAGCATGACGACGCTGTCTGAGTCTTACCACTGATACTTTGCTGCCCTTCCCATTTTGCAGAATCCCACATGTGTGTTCACTTCACCACAGAAACTTGTACAATAACATATATGGGGCTGAAAAGGTGTCCATGCAGACTCAATTCACAGCGTGATGTGTGAACAATCTGGTAGTGCCTTGTGGAAGAAATAAAGTATGAGCCATGATGCACAATTGGTCCTTGTCGAATCTTTGCCATGTGATCCTGAATCCTTTGTATCAACAAGGGTTACCCCATTTAGACCAGCATCAACTCACATGTGAGAAACTCAGCTGGGATCCTTAACAGCTCTCCAAATACTATCTCAGCTACTGAGGCACCAACATCAGCATTGAGAGCTGTTCATAACCCCAACATTACCTGAGGTAGTGCTTGGTCCAACTTTCTTTGTGGCACACAAGGGCTGCTTTCTGTGTACAATGGTGCCTCTCCACCATGCCATTGCTGGCTGGAAGGTAACTGGTGGTGTAGTTGTACTGGAATCCACATTGTTTAGCTAGCCTCTTGAACTGGGTGGATTCAAACTGTTTACTGGTCTGTCATAATGTGCAGCAGGCAGCTGCAGTGTGCCAGCCAATGTGGGATGAATGCCTTTGCAACTGGTAGTGGTGTAATCGCTGTCCATCTTGTGCGACTATTCATTGGCATGAGCTAGTATCTGTAATTGTCAGAAGGTTGTAGGGGACATATGATGTCAAGGTGGGCATGTCCAAATCTTGCCAGTAGACCTGAAGAATGGCCAACCTCAGCATGGACATGATGTCCCACTTTACATCGTTGACAGTGGAGGCAGGTGCAGGCCCAGTTGCAAGCATCTTTCTTAACTGACAGCCACACAAAATGTTCTACTATCATCTTGAGAGTAGTGTTAATCCTGGATATGACAGATTGTGAATGCTGTTGAAAGCAATCTTGTGAAATTGTAGTGTGATACAGGGCCATGGCACCTGCTGAGAGACATAGCACAATAACTTGACACCACAAACTGGTACCTCAACCTGCTGGAATTGCAGACTTGAAGACTGATCCACCAGTAAGTCTTGCAGCTGATGATCTGCCATTTGTGCCTTGGTGAGGTTATCACACTTCAGGATCACAACTGCAGCATGCGCACAGAAGACATTTTTAGCATCTCGAATATGTCTAACATTATTGTGCACTGGTTAACAAACTCAATGTACCTGAACTGTTGATGAAAGCACATATCACTTTCATTCTGGAATGCAGGTATGACTGGCTTGTGGTCCATGTAAATTGTCACTGGACAAGCTTTGACATGAGGACAGATGTTCTTCACATTCTCATAAATTGCCAACAATTCTGCATCATAGGCACTCCAGTTCATTTGCTGTGGCAGTAGCTTCTTCAAAAAAGATCCTAATGCTTGCCAACAATTGTCGACTTTCTGATAAAGTGTGGCCCCAATTGTGGTCTGATTGGTGTCAATCACCAAAGCTAACAGTGTGGCTGGTATCTGGTGGGCGAGTGACACTACTTGCTCAAGACTGTTCTGAAAAGCACAGAAGACCTTGTCCATCTCTGAAGTCTGCTCCAGTAGAAACTCCCCTTTAGTGTACTTGCTGGTAAGCATGTGCTTAAGAGGACTGAATAGCCACTGTTGCTAGTAAATGGTGGTGATAAAAATTCTCCATGCCTAAAGGCCATTGTAGTTGTTGGTAATTCTTTGGATATGGCAGCTCTCTCAACAAAGCCAACTTTTCTGGTAATGGGGAGATTCCATCACATGAAGCTCTATAACTGAGAATGGTCTCGTCACTTTTATCGATTGTGTATTTGTATTTGTTCAGTTCCACACTGTAATCTTGCAACCTCTGCCATAACTTATCCACATGCCTGACATGTGGCAGTGCATCAGCAGACAATACCAAAATGTCATTAAGATATGCAAAACAAAATGCCAGCCCCTGCGGCACTTCATAGATGAACTGGTGCCAGATGTGAGCCACATTTTCAAGTGCTGAAGAAGCCAAAAAGTCTTATTGGCATGATCACTTCTGTCTTAGGAATATCCATGGATGCTACAGGAATCTGGTTGTAGGCCTTGTGACAATCCAGGACTGTAAAAACTTTTGCGACAGCCAAAACATACATGAATTCTTGAATATGTGGCATAGGGCATTTGTCTGGAACAGTCCTGGTATTTAATCCCTGGTAATCACAACAAGGACCCCATGTACTATCTTTCTTTGAGACCAAATGTAGTGTTGATGCCCAGGGACTGCCCAAATTCCATATTATACGAGAATGCAATATAGCATCAAAAACAGTTTGAATTTCCAACATTTTCATTAGTTAACACTTCCAGGCTAAGAGGCTGTGGTCAATCTGCAAAACTACTACTTCCTGACGACTCACCTCTGAAGATGTTGCCCACAGTTGGCAATGAAACGTCAGGTTGACCATAATCTCTCAGTCCGGAAGTTTTAACTAGTGAAGATGCTGGCCATAAAGCTTACATATTATGATTCCAACATTTTGTCTGGTGCAGTTCTATAGACATGCTATATAACCAGCAACCCTGGAATCATATGTAAGTAGTATAATGTCTTGTGCTTCATGCTGTGCAGTAGCATCTGTACCTACGGAACAGACTGTTGATGTATATTGCAGATGTGACATATCCTACCATCTGTAGAACTGTTTAAAACCCAACTGACTTTGCTGCTACTGGCACCACTTACAAGGCAGGCTGTAGAAAATTCTACTGACATTGCAAAATGTGCAAGGAAATCTGCTGGAAATATGGGGAAATATCTGCCATTATAAAAGTCCACTTGAAAGGAGTTGCGAAACCAATGTTGATTACCAGCTCCTTATGACCCAGCATCCTGATACTAGAATTATTAATGGCTAACAGCTGCAGTGGCTTTGGTGCTGTCATTTGCAGTGCATCTGCAAGCCACAGAGTGCTGATTTCCAAACCAGTGTCCACCAAAATACTAACCCAGATCGCCTGTTGGCAATGTACAATCGCTGTGAGATTCTCTTGCATTGATGTTGAGCTACCACTTAGTTTGTGATGACAGATGGTTCTGCAGTCTCCAAATGTATGTTAATACTGCACTGCAGTTCAGGAACTTCTATTATGTGATATTTCATACATCATCAGTGCCACTTGGAAGTGTCTCGTTTGTGGGAATTGTAATTTGCCTACATTATTAATTCTACCCAGTGTGTGTAAGCTTCAGATGCCTTGGATAATAGACCAAAACATTGGTATTTAACAAATTAGCCATTTGTAATGAAAGGTAGTTGTAAAATGGGCAAATATATTACCTCTCCTTAGATCTCACGATGAACTATTTTGTCTATTATTTTCCCTATTGTGTCTGTTTCGTACTTCAGTACACAGGGTATGGGATGTGTATCTAAAGAAGGTGAACAGGAAACCAATTGCTAGGAGAAATCATCATGGCTCAGATACAAGTGAAAAAAAAAAAAAAAAAAAAAAAAGAATACTCCACATGAAAATAGAGAATGGAATATGATTTTGATTAGACTGGCTTTAGAAAAATCTTAAGACATTTTTTCAGTGAGTTAAATATTTTGTTGTAATCAAATTGTTGAATCTAATTCAGTTGCTAGTATAAAAACTCCAGTATCATAAATAATCCCCTTTGCTTGTTTTAGCAATTTTTTGACTATATTTCAAATATAACAGTACTTTGTAAGTTAATGAGCCTCTGGATAAACTAACATTTAAAATTTTTTAAAAATTAGTAGCTTCAGTTATTAATGAAATAAAGCCCCTCTAAATTATACGCCTTTCATTGTATAGTGTGCCCCAATGGCCACATGTAATGCCCATCAGGAGGAGTGTCACACATTTGTATCATGGATTCCTGATGCATGCACTACTGGGAGGGTGAGGCCTTCCACCATTGCCAGTGCAGTCACCTCACCACTACATGTCACTGTGTCACCCCACTGTTCCACTGGTCTTCAAAGCCTGGTCTGTGTTAGCAAGTCACTCCACTTTGAAGCCCATGTTATTCATCATGCCTCCAAAATAGCTGAATGATAATTTTTTTTTTTAAATTTATGCCCCTACCTCAAAACAAACAATTTTCAGGTTGTTTAACACTCACCCTCCTCTAGTCTGTAAGCCCCTTACCTGGGCAGTCCATCTTTGCAAGGGATTATCTGGCAAAATCTTTTAAACCTTGAGAATCACCTCTCCTGCAAAAGGGGGAAGGGTTGTGCAGGTGGCCACTTGTTTGGACGAATTTGGGAGCATTTTTAGTGAGTTATTAAATTTTCTTTCTCCCATGCTCAGATTTTTCAACTGTTCATGGGACCATTTTGATGAGTTGTGCATCAAAACCAGCCTATGTTGCATGCTAAGGGTAGTTCATACCAGTCAGAGACTGCTGGGTAGACATGCTCTACACCAGCCAACCACAGCGATTAACGAGGAGTGTGGGAAGAAGATGATGTGACGTTCTGGGGGAAGTGAGGACAGCATCAGTTCCAAAAGAAGCTCTCTCTCTCTGTCTCTCTCTCTTCCTGTAACCTCTGACCTGACAACACACAGCCTTCTCTTAATACAAACTTAAGTGTGCCATATTTTAGCTGGGATGACCCCAGCTAGTAGTTGCTAGCCTGTTTGTCTTTCTTGTGCAAGCTTCCTTTATCCTGTGCACTGAAGTATCGATGTTTTTACACCTATATAATTCATCTGTTCTCATCTGAAATGACCTGTATTGAATGTGCACTCCCTCATCCTTTACTGTACATGCACATAAGAAAACAGGGCACCAAGATGATTTCTGAGTAATGCTGACCCAATGCTATTCAGACAGTTGAGTATGTCTGAATCCCAAATCTATATCCAGAACATAGTAAATCATATCAGCAACAAGATTCATCAAGAAACTTAGTTACCTATCCCTAATTCCTTAGGAAATCCTTGAAGGCAGCCTACTGCTTGATAGAGAAAGGAGTGTCACTCTGGAGTTAGGGACAGGCAGGAAATGCTCTAGTCTTTTCAAATTTAGACGGTCTGTAAATGTATTGTAGCATCTCAGGTTGTAAGGGCCAAGTACAAGCACACAAATGAACCAATCTTATATTCTTTGATTTTTATTTCTATGCCTTTGATCTATCTGATACAGTGAGGATTCTGGACTTCTAAGCAATTCTCAAGACTGGGATCCACAATTGTTTTGAAAACTGTAAACCTCCTAGACTTGTATATGTTACAGGTTTGTGAAGCACTGGAGAAATTTATGGTATTGCTTCATTACCACTTGTAACGAGATTAATAAATGATAAAGGTGTGGTATGATTATTACAGAAGACATCTTTAATTTGATGTGGGAACAGAATGGTTGATTCCTGCTTATAATAACAAGTGTACCTGAAACTCTGTCATGCCTTCCTACAATTTTACAGACAGATTAAGACTTACCTGCAAAACTTGATGTCTCCTCAAACTTTCAGCATCAGAGCTTGGAACCTGCAGTGGGTGTTTCATTAGTGGTTTGTTTGAGTTTCTTAGGGGTGGTGAGAAGGGTTACAGATGAGTAACAGAGATGCTGAAATTGAGTCCGAAATATGTATATTGACCTCAAGCCCTTGGGTAATGCTGGAACAGCATTCATTATGTGGGAAATGCCATGAATCCACAATTCTGGACTACTACTGGCACAAGCAAGCTATCCACGGAGAATAATACATAAATCACATAAAGAAAATGATGGTGGAATTTGTTCCAGTTGTTGTTCTTGACCATAGACAGTCCAGAGACTGGTTTGATGCAGCTCTGCATACACTATTGTATCCTGTGCAAGCCTCTTCATCTTAGAATAACTACTGTAACCTACATCCTTCTGAATCTGCTTAGTGCATTCATCTCTTGGTCTCCCTCTATGGTTTTTACCCTCCACGCTTCACTCAAATTCTAAATTGGTGATCCCTTGATACCTCAGAATGTGTCCTACCAACTGATCCCTTCTTCTAGTCAAGTTGTGCTACAAATTCCTCTTCTTCCCAATACTCTTCAGTACCTCCTCATTAGTTACATGATCTACCCATCTAATCTTGAGCATTCTTCTGTAGCATCACATTTCGAAAGCTTCTATGCTCTTCTTGTCTAAACTATTTATTATCCACGTTTCACTTCCATTAATGGCTACACTCCATACAAATACTTTCAGAAAAGACGTACTAACACTTAAATCTGTACTCGATGTTAACGAATTTATATTCTTCAGAAACATTTTTCTTGCCATTGCTAGTCTACATTTTATATCCTCTCTACTTTGACCATCATCAGTTATTTTGCTCCCCAAATAGTTAAACTCATTTACTACTTTAAGTGTCTCATTTCCTAATCTAATTCCCTCAGCATTGCCTGATTTAATTCAACTGCATTCAATTATTCTCATTTTGCTTTTGTTGAAGTTCATCTTAAATCCTCCTTTCAAGACCCTGTCCATTCCATTCAGCTGCTCTTCTAGGTCCTTTGCTGTCTCTGACAGAATTACGATGTCATTGGCAAACCTCAAATTTTTTATTTCTTCTCCAAGAATTTTAATTCCTACCCCAAATTCTTCTTTTGGTTCCTTTACTGGTTGCTCGATTTACAGATTGAATAACATGAATAACATCGGGGATAGGCTACAACTCTGTCTCACTCCCTTCTCAACCACTGCTTCCCTTTAGTGCCCCTCAATTCTTATAACTGCCACGTGGTTTCTGTACAAATTTTAAATAGCCTTTTGCTCCCTGTATTTTATCTCTGCCACCTTCAGAATATGAAAGAGTGTATTCCATTCAACATTGTCAAAACTTTTCTCTAAGCCTAAAAATGTTGCAAATGTAGGTTTGCCTTTCCTTAACCTATCTTCTAAGATAAGTCATAGGGTGAGTATTGCCTCATTTGTTCAAACATGTTTACGGAATCCAAACTGATCTTCCCTGAGGTTGGCTTCTACCGGTTGTTCCATTTGTGTGTAAAGAATTCACATTCATATTTTGCAACTGTGGCTTATTAAACTGATAGTTCAGTAAATTTCACACCTGTCAACACTGCTATCTTTGGGATTGTAATTATTATGTTCTTCTTGAAGTCTGAGGGTATTTTGTGTGTCTCATACATCTTGCTCCCCAGATGGAAGAGTTTTGTCATGGATGCCTTTCCCAAGGCTATCAGCAGTTCTAATGGAATGTTGTTTACTCCTGGGGTCTTGTTTTGACTTGGGTCTTTCAGTACACTGTCAAATTCTTCATGCAGTATCATATCTCCTATTTCATCTTAATGTATGTCTGCTTCCATTTCCATAAGATTACCCTAAAGTACATTGCCCTTGTATAGACCCTGTATATACTCCTTCCACATTTCTGCTTTCCCTCTTTGCTTGGGACTGGTTTTCCATCTGAGCTCTTGATATCCATACAGGTGGTTCTCTTTTCGCCAAAAGTCTCTTTAATTTTCCTATACTTAGTATCTATCTTACTCCCTGTGATATATGGTTCTACATTCTTACATTTGCCCTCTAGCTATCCATGCTTAGCCATTTTCCACTTCCTGTTGACCTCAGTTTTGAGATGTTTGTATACCTTTACACCTGCTTCATTTACTGCATTCTTATATTTTCTTCTTTCATCAATTAAATTAAATATCTCTTCTGCTACCCAAGGATTCCTACTAGTTCTCACCTTTTTACCTACTTTATCCTCTGCTGCCTTCTCTGTTTCATCTCTCCCATTCTTCTTCTACTATATTTCTTTCCCCTGTTCAAGTCAGTTATTTCCTAACGCTCTCTCTGAAACTTTCTACAACCTCTGGTTCTTTCAGTTTATCCAAGTCCCATCTCCTTAAATTCATATCCTCTTGCAGTTTCTTCAGTTTTAATCTACAGTTAATAAACAATAAATTGTGGTCAGAGTCCACATCTGCTCCTGGAAATGTCTTACAATTTAAAACCTGGTACCTAAATCTCTGTCTTACCATTATGTAATCTATCTGAAACCTTCCAGTATTCCAGGCCCCTTCCATGTATACAACCATCTTTCATGATTCTTAAACCAAGGGTTAGCTATGATTAAGTTATGCTCTGTGCAAAATTCGACCAGGCAGCTTCCTCTTTCATTCCTTACCTCCAGCCCATATTCACCTACTACTTTTCCTTTTCTTCCTTTTCCTACTATTGAATTCTAGTACCCCATGCCTACTAAATTTTCTTCTCCCTTAACTATCTAAATAATTTCTTTTACTGCATCATACAGTTCTTCAATCTCTTCTCCATCTATGAAGCTAGTTGGCATATAAACTTGTACTACTGTGGTAGGTGTGGGCTTTTGTATTTTGGCTACAATAATACATTCAATATGCTGTTCGTAGTAGCTTATCTGTGTTCCTATTTTTTTTATTGATTATTAAACCTACTCCTGCATTACCCTCATTTAATTTTGTATTTGTAACCCTGTATTCAGCTGACCAGAAGTCTTGTTCCTACTGCCATCAAACTTCACTAATTGCCACACTATCTAACTTTAACCTATCCAGTTCCCGTTTTAAATTTTCTAACCTACCTGCCTGATTAAGGTATCTGACATTCCATGCTCTGATCCATACGTAGAATGCTAGTTTTGTGGCTCATGATAACAGCGTCTTCCTGAGTCGTCCCCTCCGTAAATCCGAATGGGGGACTATTTTACTACCAGAATATTTTACCCAAGAGGGCTCCATCGTCATTTAACCATACAGTAAATTTGCATGCCCTCATGAAAAATTATGGCTGTAGTTTCCCCTTGCTTTCAGCCGTTCGCAGTACTAGCAGAGCAAGGCCGGTTTGGCTGATGTTACAAGGCCAGATCAGTCAGTCATCCAGACTGTTGTCCCAGCAACTACTGAAGAGGCTGCTGCCCCTCTTCAGGAACCACACATTTGTCTGGGCTCTCAACGCTGAGGTATGCAAGCCCCTCTATTTGGAGGGGGGAGCAGGACCAAGAGGAGGCACTTGACACTTCCCAGACCCTGGGTTACAGATGTTTTTATTCAGAACAGAAGTCTCAAACATATCTAGGAATTATTGTATAAAGTTCTGTTAAACCACAGATCTAGCATTTCTGGGCACAATGGGATACACTGTACCTTTAGTAAGAACCACATAACTGAGGTATGCTTTTTCCTTGGTGTGGTGAAAGTTCAGTGTTGTCATCAGTTTAGTTGAATGTGAATCTTTTTAGGTTATTACAGAAATAGAGTCCCTAATATTTTGTCAGTTACTGTCTATTACAACCCTTAATAATATGCAGAAAAGGACTGGTGCAACACCAGGCTTCATGTAATCCATCAGCAGTTACCCAGGACACCACTCACCTCATCATACAACGTGAACAGGCATGTATTGTACCTGCCATTATCTTTCCCTAATTCACAAAAGGTTACCTATTCCATCCCCCTGCTGAATAAATAATGCTAACTGTAGTTTATCTTGTGATGGCTTTATGAGTTTGATATTATATGACAGAAATGGAAGTGGATTCTGAAGAACATGACCACACAGTATGGGCAGGTGCACTTACCTATAAATCATCTGTGGGCTCAGATGCATGAATCAAAAAGAGATAAAAACTTAACCTGTGTTATAAGTGAAAAAATAACAATTTTTGAAAGTTAATAGCTGTAAATGTATAGTTCCCATGTTTTGAAACTCTTGCAGCCCCTGTGGGGTAAAACACAGTGCAATATCCAAAGGTAAGTTAAGAGTTCTCCTTCCCAGTTGACATGGCTGCACAATGCGATGTCAAAGAGAGGAGATTATATCTTGTTTTGTTTTAGACTGTTAAAGAGTCTGTTCTACTGGAAGATCTGAGTGTAGCTTTCATAGGTTTTCTATATTCATCTAGTTGGATGCTGGCCCTGGGCTACACTTAACACAGTCAACTAAAAAATGCAGCTTTCAAAATATGTTTGTTCCATTTTTATTATGCCAGTCAGCATTAAAAAGCTGAAGATATAAAAACAGTGTAATATGACTGTTAACATGATCAGATGTAAAATTATGCAAACAAAGGAATTGTTATAAATGGTATCATAACTGAATAAGCATTTTTTGAGAGTTTATTATCTGTTTCTCTTATTTTGCAGACTATTCTTAATAATATAGTGTCAATGTGACATTATAGGTATGAGGGATACCCAGAAAGTAGTGTACCACATTTTTTTCTCTGCCAAAAACAATACTATGAATGTGAAATGTTACACATGTATTATTTGAAGTCTCCTGAGTTTCTGTTTCAGGACAGTTTCAAAATGGCATCTGTAGGTGATGTACATTATAAGCAATGTGCCATCTTTGAATTTTTCACTGCAGAGAGTGAAACTGTGGGGAATATTCACAAACGCTTGTGCAAAGACTGAAGCACCTGCTATTGACAGAAGTACAGTTTGTCACTGGGCACAGAGGGTGAGGTCATCAGAATGCGGTTTGGCAGAGCTCCACAATTTGCAATGGTCGGGGAGACCATCCATGGCTGTCACACCTGACATGTTGCAGCGAACTGATGTCATTCGCTAGGACAGACACGTTACAACTCGGAAGTTGGCACTGCATCTGTCAATCAGCAAAGGAAGTGTGAATGAAATTATCCACACTCTTGGATATTCAAAAGTGTGTGCAAGATGGGTCTCACGGTGTCTAACGGTGAGTCACGAATCACACGGAAGAAACATTTGTCTTGATCTTTTGCAACATTTTGAAGATGAGGGGGAGGTGTTCTTGTCCTGGATTGTGACAGGTGATGAAACCTGGGTTCACCATTTTGAGCCCAAAACAAAATGACAGCCAATGGAATGGCACCATTCCCACTCACCACAGAAGAAAAATTCAAAGCAACTGATTCTGTTGATAAGATCATGATCACCATGTTCTGGGACTATGAAGGTGTGGTTCTCATTGATGTGATGCCAAGAGGTGGTACCATTAATTCAGAAGCATATGTCAACACATTAACAAAACTCAAGATGTGCAACAGCATTGGACTGTGTTACCCCACCCATCCTACAGCCTTGATGTGGCTCCCTCAGACTTCCACTCTTTTGGGCCATTAAAGGATGCCATTTGTGGAAGATATTTTGAGGACGATGAGGAGATGATTTAGACAGTGAAGCATTGGCTCCGCCACCAGGACAAGGATTGGTACTGACAGGGCATACATGCCCTTGTGTTGTACAGGGCAGAAGGCCATAGAATGGGATGGAGATTATGTGGAAAAATAGGGTTTGTAGATAAAACACCATTCTTTCCTGTGCGTAATTCTCATTATGTTCAATAAGGAATTATTGAAGAAAAAAATGTGGTGCATTACTTTCTGTGCAACCCTCATATATGAATAAAATATCTTGTTTCCAATTAATTGGGTGAGTTGGATTTGATCATATGAGTATTTAATTCCAGATAATTAATTCATAAAAGTGTAATCCATAAGCAGAGTAATAAAAGAAAATAATCTACCTTGTATATATTAAAGAAATACGCTTAACCATTGGGTACTGAAGTAATCTACCTTCAAAAAAACTATTCAGTCAATACATAGCAATCTATTGAGATAAAATGAGTTTTGTGTACTTCTTGTAAAACTTAGTTCCTGTTGCATGATACATTCTCAAAGTTACCAAATCAATTACATAAAAAAACAATAATTTTAGAGTGTAACCCACACTGGAAAATTTCTGCAGATGTCCATGTGCACTAAAGAATTCTCATGAAATATTGGTGCTGCAGTCAGAATCTGCTGGAATAGCTTTTATATTTTCATACAGGATTGGAACCTGTAACACTTCATTTGTTTGTCTGTTGGCTTATATGATGAAAAAAAAGAAGTACAGTACATGGTTCTGGTTCAAACCATAAGTCAATTTTTTCTTTTATTCAACAGTTCAGACATATTGTTGCTCTTCAGTCTAATATAATTTAATATATGGATGAAATCTTGCATTTCAAGATGTATAAAATAATGATTATTAAATACAATAAAAGATGTTTCACTACTGATGGAAATTTTATGTTATTATTATTGTGATTATTTCTTCATTATGTCCAGTCAAAGAGCAAGTTCGAATTTGTTAGCTTGATCCTCCTCCTCCTAAAATCTCCTCATAAATTCACTGCATTACTTATTGCATTCCTCTGTCCACCATTTCCCAGTGGTTCTTTTAGCTTTCTCTGCAGATGTGTGATTTGCAACTAGGATTCCAAAGACTTTGCATTCTTCGCTGATATATTCTGTGGTGTTCATTTCTCATAAGTCCTATCTTCTAATCAAGTGCCTTTTGCCTTTTTCAAATTTATTATATTAAGTAGTTTTTTTGTTGACCTAGAGTTGTCCATTTTGCAGATATCACTATAGAACTTCAAGTGTCTGCTACGTATTGCATAAGTGAAGTTGTGTAGTGCTATGTATAGGTTCAAAGTTTTCCTTTCATTCCATATGACATTTATGTTAGTAGGACCATAATTTTTTTTTTAATTTTTTCTCTTCCTTTGCAATTTCATCAATTTTTGAATGGCCTCCTAGAGATGTAGTTACAGAGGCATGTAATGCTTCAGGCAAAACAACTGTCTTTTAATGTCAAAGTTTTGCATTACAGGATATCACTTGCTTATTGTAGTGATTCCGTGCTATTCTGTACACTTTCTGGAGTTTGGTGATGCTCTTTCTAAATTGGCTTCACTTTCTAGTCCAAATGGTATTATGATTTCTCTAAGATATTTGAAAGAAGACCCATTTCCATGACATGAGTCTTTCCATATGATGCTTGAAGGCCTGTCTTTGCTGCTAACTATATTATTATTATTATTATTATTATTATTATTATTATTATTATTATTATTATTATTATTATTATTATTATTATTATTATTATTATTTGGTGTTTCTGGCTTTTAATTGGGCTGCACAAAAATGAGTGGCACTACATTTTTTTGTTTTCACAGGAACCAGTTACTGAACAACAGAATACAGTTTATATTACAGGTATTCCCTGACAATATCTATGCACTGTTGCCATCATTATAGCAGCTTCCATATTTGCATAATAAACCATTCTTTAGTGGTATCTGGTGCTAGTGGTGGACAACTGTATCTGCAAGAATGTCGGGGTGAACTCCTCACCTGACATTTCACTGTGTCAAATAGAGCATAGTTGCTAGGAGGCAGAGCTAGTGAATATGAAGGATGTGGCAGCACAGAAGACTCTAGTCACAAATGGTGCACCTCTGCTCCTGTCTTGCTTCATGGCTCATATCCTTGGAACATTGTAACATACCTTGATGCAAGACTCGTCCCATACATTCTCCTGCCACCGCTGTCTCCATCCTAGCCACAAGCATCAGCTATCCCATCAAAGGCAGGGCTACCAATGAAACCAGTCATGCAATTTGCAAACTAAGCTGCAACCACTGAGCTGCATTTCATGTGGACATGACAACCAACAAGCTGTCTGTCCATACGAATGGCAACCGATGAACTGTAGCATAGACAGAGATAGACCAACCATTTTCTGACCACTCTGCCCATCAGGAAGTTCTTCACTTCAATGACTACTTCAAAACCTGTGCCATCTTGATCCTTCCCATAAACCCACTGTCCCCCACCCCTACCCTGATATCCATCCTTTCCCCACTCCAGCCTCTTCCTTAACCCCAGCACCCAGACTGCTTCTCTCATCATGCACAGTTGCCAGAGACAATGATCAAGTGTGTGTGAGTTACACTTGCAAGAATGTGTGTGGTGTCATCTTCTTTAGAAGAAGACCTTTTCTGGGGTCACTTAGAAGAACAATGACTCATCAATGGTAACCAAACACTCAAAGAACTCTGCTGGATCAGCACTGTATTATTGTACCAACTGTTTGCATATATCCACATGCTTCTGTTTCAGCACAATAGTGAGGGAATGGTGCTCCCATTGTGCATACACCTTCTTCATCTTCAAATCCTCAAGGATGATGGTTTAGAGAGCTTCCCATGATAGACCTATTGCCTTCTCTAGTTCATCAAATGTGGTTCAGCTGTGCCCCATTAACCTTTTGTGGATGTCTGTAGCTCACTTGTTTAGCAATCATTTCGTTGTTCCTGTCTGCAACTCAACATCTCCTCTATAAGGTGAGTAGTAGTCTATCCTTTTTATGATATAGTCATTAAATAAAACAAAGGTTTCAATGAATAAAATATATATTTATCAGATGGGGGAAGCCTTGAACTACCTGGTAGTAGCATCAGAGCATTTATGTGACCTGCCAAAGTGTCCAAAAAGTTCTGAAAACATTATGCATGCAAATATCTTCATAGCTGTACTTCCCCACACTTCTAGAGAATCAGTCTTACAACTATAAAATTACACAGAAAATTCATATTTAAAGATAGAGACTTTTTTTTGTAACAAAACTGATTTTCATTTCTAGTACTAATAATTAAAAAACAAGAAAAAAATTTATTTTGTGATATATGTATATGGTGGATGTTGTGTTAACAAACCTCTTAAAATATAAGTCCCTTAAGAAGTTAAAGTATGGTAGTGACCCTTCACCACTCAGAATCAATCACCTCCATAATCAAATACTGCTTGTTGCCCCAGACAGGTCTGCCTCCTTCCAAAACTCATGTAAAAATCTTGAATTGTTCTCTTGACCTCTTCACTCCAAAAGTTCTGGTCTCCACTTGACTCCAATAGTGTCCCATAACTTCTGCTTTTCCATTGGCTAAAAGCCATCCCCATCAAAAATAAATTATTCACACACACTCAACTTGACCACTTCCTGGACTAAACTAATATTACAACAATATTTAAATAATGATATATTATAAACATTCAGTCACACTCAGATAATTCACAATAATTAAAAATAAAGGACTATTCATAAATAAATAAGCCAGTGTTCTTGTGCAAGTGTACTCATGTTAAATGACAATGAATTGTCATTAAATATTATTTAAACAATTATTTATGCCTTTTCAATTGTGGCATCTGATAACATGTGTGACTGACCACTTTTAGATTAGCACAGTTTTTTAATAGCACTTGCAATCAACATTTAAATAAAGTTCATGGCAAAATAATAAACTGTTCATTAAGTAACTACACAAGTATAACAATATGTGAGATAGTCATAATACGTTCATTTGCTGTGTAGAGAATATGATGTTCTGACAAACATTTGTGTAGTAGAAAAAGATATAAAAGATATCATAAGTCAATGAATAAAAATACATACAGATGAGTAGCTTTCAGGGATGACAGCTATCATGCAATGCTATCATTTGAAACACTGTTTGTTGAAGTCACTTGAAGCATTAAAAATAATTCAGAGGTTCATTGTGAAAATGTACATTTGCTGTGAAACATTAACTTCTGTAGTTTTAAATGTATTGAAATATTGTTGTGTCATTGGATGTGCCTCATTTATTTGAGTTTGCTGATGTATTCAGATTTGCTTTAGTATTTGTTGTCAATTATTATAGACTCCCAAAGATCTGTAAGAAGCTATTTTTCAGCTTGTCTGACACTACGTCATGTCTTGTAGCATGTCTCCTGCACAAAGGCCCTGGGAGTAACAACCCTCAAAATCCCCAGTACTGGAATTTTCCCTATTTCTGTCAATGCTGGTAGTCTTTTCTGTCAATGCTGCTAGTCTTTGTACTTGGACTCACTTGTTCCGGTCACCTAACTGGAAGCTAGAAAAGCTGCAATGTGCCATGAGAGTACTAAAAGAAATCTGCCAAATTTCAATTATGCGATAAGTCACACAAATATGAAGGCTGTAAATTCAACTAAATACTTAGTGATTACAATTACAAATAACCTAAACTGGAAATAGAAAATGTTGTGAGTAGAGCAAACCAAAGACTGCAATTCATTGGCAGAACACTTAGAAGAGGCTGCTTACACCACACTTGTCTGCCCTATTCTGGAGTATTGCTGTGTGGTGTGGGATCCGCATCAGGTGGGACTCACAGATGTCATTGAAAAAGTACAAAGAATGGTAGTTCATTTTGTATTATCATGAAATAGGGGAGATAGTGCCATAGACATGATACGTGAATTGGAGTGGCAATCATTAAAACAAAGGCATTTTTCATTGCGACGGGATCTTCTCATGTAATTTCAATCACCAGTTTTCTCCTCCAATTACAAAAACATTCTGTTGGTGTCCACCTACATAAGGAGAAATGATCATCATGATAAAATAAGAGAAATCAGGGCTCGCACAGAAATATTTAAGTGCTCGTTTTTCCTGCGTGCAGTTTGAGAGTGGAACGATAGAGAGACAGATCTAAGGTGGTTCACTGAACTCTCTGTTAGGCACTTTATTGTTAATAGCAGAGTAATTACATAGATGTAGATCTAGATGGGACCTGGACCCATTAGTTGTCAGCCATACAACAAATTTGTCTTGCCTTCATACCAATATTGGGTGACCGATTAGCTCACCTAAGTATGTGTAATGTTACAAGCTGCTGATAAATTTCTGTATTTAACAATCTTTTTCAATCTACAGACCATCATGAAATTCCTCATTGTTAAGATCTGGTCAAAACACAGGGGTTTTAACTGTACCACGTGAGAATATTTATCAATCAGCTCTACACATCCAAAATAACAGTGATAATTACTGCACAAACAGCTCTGCCCATAACCATGGAACAAAAGTTGGAATGAACTTACAATTACCAAGAAAGAATGAACATAAAACCAAAAATAGTATTTTCTACCAAGAAATAAAACTCTACAATTAATCACCCAAGGAGCTTAAAGAGGTTACTAAAACAAATTTATTTAGAAAGACAGTTTAAAAAAATACCTGTTAAGCAATACATTCTACACAATGCAGAATCACTTAACTAACACAGAGTAGGGGTTTTCTAAAAATGTAATTCATACACTGAAGAGCCAAAGAAACTGGTACACCTGCCTAATATTGTGTGGGGCCCCCACAAGCACACGAAGTGCCATAACACGACATGGCACGGATCCGATTAATGTCTGAAGTAGTGCTGAAGGGGACTGACACCACGAATTCTGCAGGGCTGTCCATAAATCTGTAAGAGTATGAGGGGGTGGAGATCTCTTTTGAACAGCATGTTGCAAGGCATCCCAAATACGCTCAATAATGTTCATGTCTGGGGAGTTTAGTGGCCAGCGGAAGTGTTTAAACTCAGAAGAATATTCCTGAAGCCACTCTGTAGAAATTCTGGACATGTGGGGTGTTGCATTGTCCTGCTGGAATTGGTCAAGTCCATCGGAATGCACAATGGACATGAATGGATGCAGGTGATCAGACAGGATGCTTAAGTATGTGTCACCTGTCAGAGTCGTATCTAGACATATCAGGGGTCCAATATCACTCCAACTGCACATGTCCCACATTGTTACAGAGCCTCCACCAGCTTGAACAGTACCCTGCTGACATGCATGGTCCATGGATTCATGAGGTTGTCTCCATACCCGTAAATGTCCATCTGCTCGATACAATTTGAAACGAGATTCGTCTGACCAGGCAACAAGTTTCCAGTCACCAACAGTCCAATGTTGGTGTTTACGGGCCCAGGTGAGATGTAAAGCTTTGTGTTGTGCAGTCATCAAGAGTACATGAGTGGGCTCTCAGCTCCAAAAGCCCATATTGATGATGTTTTGTTGAATAGTTTGCATGCTGACACTTGATGATGGCATGGCATTGAAATCAGCAGCAATTTGTGGAAGGGTTGCACTTCTATCATGTTGAGCAATTCTCTTCAGTCATCATTGGTCCTGTTCTTGCAGGATCTTTTTCCAGCTGCAGTGATGTCAGAGAGTTCATGTTTTATTGTGTTCCTGATATTCATGGTACACTCGTGAAATGGTTGTATAGGAAACTTCCCATTTCATCACTACCGTGGAGATGCTGTGTCCCATTGCTCATGCACTGACTATAGCACCACATTCAAACTCACTTAAATCTTGATAATCTGCCATTGTAACAGCAGTAACCAATCTAACAACTTCACTATACACTTGTCATCTTATTTAGGCAGTGTCAACTATAATCCATATTCTGCCTGTTTACATATCTCTGTATTTGAATATACGTGCCTATACCTTTTTTTTTGGCGCTTCAGTGTATAAACAATAACAATGATAATAAAACATATACAGAGTGTTTCAAAAAGAATATTCATATAGTTATTTATTAACCTGTAAGGCATACAAGTATGAAACTTGGGGCATATATTTATGAATCTCTCATGTTTAGATAACAGATGTTCAATATCTCCTCCATCTGCAACATGAAGGACACATTGATACCCAAATTCTTCCCATACTCGGGTAAGCATGTTCATTGTCACTGATGTTATGGCAGTATGGATCCAGTTTTTCAACTCTTCTAGGTTCTGTGGTATTGCTGGTGCATCATAACCAAAGTTCTTAATGAAACCCCACAGGATGTAGTTACAAGGCATCAAATTCAATGACCATGGAGGCCAGTTGAGAAGTGCTAAGTTGTCAGCTGTTTGATGACCAGTGCAGTGGCTTATTAGAGTTTCATTCAGATAGTCACGCATTTGGCAACTTCAGTGGGGGATGGTCCATCTTGTTGAAAAATAAAGTTATCCTCACTAAGTCTGAGAAACAACCAGTTTTGTAACATAGCAAAATACAGTTGGCAGTAAACTGTGTTTTTATCAGAGAAGAATGGGCCATAAATAGATGAGTGGGATATCACATAAAACACGACTTTGGATGAATACATGTTCTGTGGGTGCATGTGGCTTTGTAGGCTCAAAATTTGAACTTGTGTTTGCTTATTTTCCCACTAAAGTGAAACACTGCTTCATCACAAAACACAATATGTTGTGTGAGAGTGTTATAATTGTCAATAGCATTCTGAAGTTCGTCACAAATGCCAAACATTTGTATTTGTCATGAAGAGGTAGAACCAGTAACAGCTGCAACCTGTACAGCTTCATACCGGCTGATGTCTTATAACACACCAAATGATTGTTGTAAGCAATTATAGCTCCTGACTGGTACGAGGGGTTGATTTTGTAGGACTACATTGGAAGGTAGTTTGAATTTGTGTGACATTTTTGTTGGAAACATGAGGGTAGTCAGAACTCTTTCTTTTGTACACACATCCTGTGTCTGCAAACTGTTGATACCATCTCCAAATATTCTATCCACTCTGAGAATCAGTTTGGTACCTCAACCTGATACATCTCTGCACTTTAATGATGGAATTACACTCTGAAAACTCAACAACACAAAATGATTTCTGCTGCGGAGTAGCCATTTTGCAACATGTCACAGTAACCAAGCAAACAGAAGACACCTGACATCTAGCAGCAATGAATATAAACTAAACACTGTATTTGTTTCTCCAATAACTGAGCTGTGGTGCAGCTATCAACAGTTTTGACAAAATAATATTTTTTATTATGTGTATTCTTTCTGAAATACCCTGTATTATTTCACATAACACTTTCATGCTTTTTCTCTTATTTTTTTCTGTTCTGGAAAAACTTACTCCCAGAGCTATGCAATGTATAATACTAAAAATTTATCCTCTTTCTCAGCTCAACATCTCACTCATTATAGAGGGATGCTGATTCATTTTTTCAGGCTAACAAATGGAAAGTTATGGTACATAAAATGGAATAGGCATTGTCACTATGGTCCTCACATCAGCTGATAATGTGTGTAGTGTGACATTATGAAATGAGGTGTGTAGTGTGTGCAGTGAATGGGAGTGAGGAATGAATGAACGGTATTGTACACTAGTGATAAACTGAATGAAGTAGTACTGTATTAAACAGACTGGCCTCACATTTGGGAAGGCAGAGGCTCCAGTCTTCATCCAGCCAAAATGAATAAGGTTTTCTGTGGTTTCCCTAAATTACTCCAGGAAAATGCCAGGATGGTTCCTACTACAAGGACACTGCCAACTACCTGTCTCATCCTTGTCAAACTAGACCTGTAAGTGTGTAAATGCCTGTACATATGAATTACATTGTTTTTGTTGTACAAATTGTAATACCAAGACATCCCCAATACCCTTGTAAAAGTGATCCATGTATGAATAAAGCTACTACTACTACTACTACTGCTGCTGCAACAACTACAAATGTCACAAAATCATGCTTTTTCTTATTATTTAATTATTCATACTAGAAATGAAACAAAGTTTTGTTAAAAAACAGAAGTCTAAATCTTTAAAACAGAATTTTGTGTGTAATTTTATAGCTGTAAGACTGAGTCTACTGAAGTATTGCAAAATAAAGCTATGAACATATTTACATGCAACATGTGTTTAGAAAACTTTTAGGACTCTTTGGTATGTCACATAAATGCCATGATTGCTACCACTGGGTAGTTCAAGGCTTCTTCCATATGATAAACATGTATTATATTCATTGAAACCTTTTTTTTTTATTTAATGGCTGTATTATAAATAGGATAGATTATTACTCACCATATAGAGGAGATGCTGAATTGCAGACAGTCGCAACAAAAAGACTGCTAAACAAGTGAGCTTTTGGCCAAAAGTCCTTCATCCAAAGAAGACGAGACCACAGACATTAATGAAAGCATAACACACACATGTGACCACTGTCTCTGGCCACCAAGGCCGGACTGAGAGAAAAAAAATGGTTCAAATGGCTCTGAGCACTATGGGACTCAACAGCTGAGGTCATAAGTCCCCTAGAACTTAGAACTACTTAAACCTAACTAACCTAAGGACATCACACACATCCATGCCCGAGGCAGGATTCGAACCTGCGACTGTAGCAGTCGTGCGGTTTCAGACTGGAGCACCTAGAACCGCTCAGCCACCATGGCCGGCTGAGAGAAACTGTGCATCATGGGAGAAGCAGTCTGGGTGATGGGGGTAAGGAAGAGGTTGGGGTGGGGAGGGATAGCTGGGCAGGGGTTGGAGTCAGTAAAGTGCTGCTTGTGGGAGCATACAGAGACATTGTGGGAACAGATTCGGGCAGCTAGGTCCAGTCGGGTGGTTAGTTAGGGGGCAGGGAGGGGAAGGGGAGGGAGGAAAGGCGAGCAGAAAAGAAGAGAAATAAAAAGAGTGTGGTGCATTGGTAGAACAGAACACTGTGTAGTGCTGTAGTGGAAATATGGAAGGGGATAGGTGGGTGTAGAACAGTGGCTAATGCAGGTTGTGGCTAGGGGGCTTATGGGAACGTAGGATATGTTGCAGGGAATGTTCCCACCTGTGCAGTTCAGAAAAGCTGGTGTTGGTAGGAAGGCTCAAGATGGCACAGGTTTTCAAGCAGTCATTGAAGTGAAGAGCCCTGTGATGGACAGTGTGCTCAGCAACTGGGTGGTCCAGTTGTCTCTAGGCCACAGTTTGTCAGTTGCCATTCATGTGGACAGGCAGCTTGTTGGTTGTCATGTCCACATGAAATGCAGCTCAGTGGTTGCAGCTTAGCTTGCAAATTGCATGACTGGTTTCATTGGTAGCCCTGGCTTTGATGGGATAGCTGATTCTTGTGGCTGGACTGGACTAGTTGCTGGAGGGAGGCTCTATGGGACAAGTCTTGCATCGAGGTCTATTACAGGGACACAAGCCATGAGGCAAGAGGTTGGGAGCAAGGGTGGAGTAGGGATGCATGAGGCTATTTTGTAGGTTCAGTGGGTGGCAGAATGCCACAGTGGGAGTTGTGGGATGATAGTGGCTAGGACATTCCTCGTTTCAGGGCACAATAAGAAGTAGTAAAAACCATGGTGGAGGATGTGATTCAGTTGCTCCAGTCCTGGGTGGTCTTAAGTCACGAGGCAAATACTTCTTTGTGGCCAGATTGTGGGACTTTTGGGGCTGGTGGTGACTGGAGAGATAATACACAGGAGATCTTCTTCTGTACAAGGTTGGGAGAGTAATATTGGTTTGTGAAGGCCTCAGCGAGTCCCTTGGTGTATTTGGAGAGTAGGCTGCTCATCATTACAGATACAACAGCCATGGGTGGCTAGGTTGCATGGAAGGGACTTCTTGGTATGGAATAGGTGGTAGCTGTTGAAGTGGAGTTATTTTTGATGGGTGCTAGGTTTGATATGGACAGAAGTACTGATGTTGCCATCTTTGAGGTGAAGTTCAACATTAAGGAAGGTGGGTTGTTGGATTGAAGAGGACCAGGTGAAGGGAATGGTGGAGAAGGTGTCAAGGTTATGGAGGAATGTGGATAGGGTGTCCTCACCCTTGATGCAGAGCACAAAGATATCATTAATGAATCTGAACCAAGTGAGGGGCCTGGGATTCTGGGTCATTAGGAAAGATTCCTCTAGATGGCCCATGAATAGTTTGGCATAGGGTGTTACCATGTGAGTGCCCATTGCTGTACCACAGATTTGTTTGTAGTGATGCCTTTAAAAGTGAAGTAATTGTGGGTGAGGATATAGTTGGTCACAGTGACGAGGAAGGAGGTTGTAGTTTTGAAATCCATTAGGCAATGGGAAAGGTAGTGTTCTATAGTGGCCAACCTCTTGCCTCATGTCTCATATCTCTGTAATAGACCTAGATACAGGACCTGTTCCATACATTCTTCCTCCACAACCTACACCAGACTAGTCACAAGTATCGCCCACTGCATCAAAGGCAGGGCTATTCAGCAAAACCAGTGATGTGATCTACGAGCTAAGCTGCAGCCACTGTGCTGCATTCTACATTGGCATGACAACCAACAAGTTGTCTATATGATATGATATGATAATGCAGTGCTTGTGTTATTCCAAATTACAATGTGATGTTCCTTCACACTGTGGCGAATACAGCCATTATGAAATACACAGAATGTATTCACATTTGCAAATGTGACAACCATCAGCTGTATAATGGAATGATGAGAATGAAAATTTGTGCTGGACCAGGACATAAACCCAAATTTCCAACTTATTGCGAGCAGTTGCCTTACCATTTGGCTATCTGAACACAACTGGTAGTCAGCCCCAAACTTCCATATTTCATCAACATGAATGCATGTCTGAAGGGTCATTGTATCATAATTCAGAATAAAACAGGCACATGCATGCATGTCCGAAGGAACATTGCATCATAAATCAGAATAACACAGGTGCTGCAATAACATATGCATCTGCCAACATTGGGAAAATGACTTTTAAGCAAAATATCTCCCCTGTACTGGAATATACATGATGGAGGTATGAGTACAGGTTGTAGACACATGGATGACAACATTTGGAAGTTTGGGTCTGGCCATGACTCGTGCTCGGATAGCCAAATGGCAAGGTAACTGCCTGTAACAAGTGGGAAATCCAGGTTCAAATTTCAGTCCAGCATAAATTTTCATTGTCATCATTTGCAACTGCAAGTACATTTCATGCATAACAAGCTGTCTGTTCACATTAATTGCCACTGAAAAACTGTAGCCAAGATACAGCTGGGCCACCCAGTTGCTGAGCATGTTTTCCATAACATTCTTCAAGTCAATGACTGCTTCACAGCCTGCACCATCTGAATCCTTCCTAACAACACTAGCTTTTCTGAATTGCACAGGTGGGAACTGTCCGTGCGATATATCGTATGTTCCCATAAATCCCCTGGCCTCAGCCTTCATTAGTCACTGTTCTTCACCCATCTATCCTCTTTCCTGTTCACGCTCCAGCACTACACAACCTTCTATTTCATCACCATCGCACCCAGTCTTTTTACTTCTCTTCTTTTCCACTGCCCCCCCCCTCCTTCCCTGCCTCCAGTTCCCCCTGTCTAACCTCCTGACTGTGTGTGTGTGTGTGTGTGTGTGTGTGTGTGTGTGTGTGTGTGTGTGTGTGTGTGTGTGTGTGTGTGTGTGTGTGTGTGTGTGTGTGTGTGTGTGTGTGTGTGTGTGTGTGTGTGTGTGTTTTTTGTCTTCTTTAGAAGAAGGCCTTTTGGTCAAAAGCTCATTTGTTTAGCAGTCTTTCTGTTGTGCCTGTCTGCAACTCAACATCTCCACCATATAGTGAGTAGCAATCTATCCTTTTAGTAATATTGTCATTATTCCATCCTACAGTTTCCAATTTTTATTTTTTATTTAAAAATTTTCTCTTGGGATTTTCTTTCAAAGTATGCTTTGGAATAATTTTGATGACATTTATATACCTTAATATAGGTAAGACTCAATCAAAAAATCTTCAAAAATTATTGCAAAACATATGCCAATGAGAACACACCCTGCCAACTGAAACCGTGTGCCATGATGTAAAGCACAACACACATAAGTATATCTACATCTATACTCTGCAAACTACTGCAAGGTGCATGCCAGAGGGTATGTCCCATTCTACCTATTATTAGGCTTTCTTCTTCTTCCATTCACATATGGAGCATGGGAAGAATGATTCTTCGAATGCTTCTATGCATGCAGTAATTATTCTAATCTTATCCTCACAATCCCTATGTGGGTAAAATGTAGGGAACTGTAGTATATCCCTAGCGTAATCATTTAAAGCTGGTTCTTGAAACTTTGTTAATAGACTTTGTCGGGATATTTTACGTCTGTCTTCAAGAGTCTGTGTAGTAACACTGTTCACGTTATGTCGCACTTCACTTAGCGTAGACCGGGACTGTGTCCTAGGCATGCCCGATGTTGACTCACTGCGCTCTGCCTGTCCTGCCGGAGTTGTTGTTGTTGTTGTTACGCCGGCAGAGGGCGCGTCTGAATTCTCGCGTGCCCTCTGGTGGACGGGACTCTACTTGCGGCAACTACTGTCCATGACGCGCCGTGCCAATGTGCGCCTCCCGCGATCTTTCTGGTGGCTACTACACTCCTCCTCCTTCGGGGGGTGAAACCACTGTGATCCACTGCGTCGAAAGGTGGAGCGTCGGGCAGGAGCGATGACCTCCACATCCATGGGATGGCCGGAGTCAAGGGAATCTGCCAACCCTCGAGCCGGAACCTTCGAATATGGCTGGAAATGACCCACACGAAGAGGCCCCCGTCGTCCCACAACCAGAGCCCGGGACAGAACGGGCGACAAGCTGTCGAACTCCGGATCCTGTTCCACCTCAGGAGGGGCAAGACCCAGTGGCGGGGACGAAGGGGAAGGGACGACCACAGGGGAACTAGCCCCCTGCGAAACCGGGCCGGCTAGGGGGGGCCAGCTCTCGCTGGGGCAGCTCGAATGACGGCGATGCCGGTGCTGGAGCCACTGGAGGCTGCCAAGGCTGAGAACCATCACAGTGCGACAGAGTCACAGCGGGGAGAGGAGGTAATGTCCCCTGTGAAACCAATACAGGTGCCGGCAACGGGGAAGCCGGTGTCCGAGAGGGCGGAGGGTGGGTGCCCGAACGTGGACGTAGCTGATTTTGGTGACGACGTACCACCCGGTCCCCCACCTGCAAGGTATAGAGCCGGCGGCCATGTCGGTGCAGGACCACCGCCGGTATCCAACGTGGATTGCGACCAAACCCACGGGCCCAGACTGACATACCCAGTGGAAAGCCAGGTACTCCGTTTTGGGAAGACTGGCGAGGACCAGGCTGGAGAAGGTGCAGCAGAGTCCTAGGTTGACACCCATGGAGGAGCTCTGCGGGGCTGCGGTCTCCCATTGGTGTGGTCCGGTATGCCGTCAAGAAAAACGTCAATGCTTCCTCTGCAGGAAATTCGTGCACATACTTTTTCATCTGCGTCTTAAAGGTGCGCACCATGCGCTCAGCTTCCCCATTCGATTGTGGATGGAAGGGGGGAGAGCAAACGTGCCGAATACCGAAGCGCCTACAAAAATCCTGGAAGGTCTGCGAAAGAAACTGCGGTCCATTGTCCGAGACCAGGGTGATTGGCAGACCTTCCACAGAAAAGATTTTTGCTAGTGCCTGGATTGCAACGTCTGAAGTGGTTGAGGAGCAGCGAACCACATATGGGAATCGGGAATAAGCATCAATGACAATGAGCCAAAAGCCATTGAGAAACGGCCCCGCAAAATCGATGTGAACACGTTCCCACGCCTGGGTTGCCGGCGGCCATGAAGAGAACGCTGCCCTGGGAGATGCTTGTTGGCTCGCACACTGGGAACAGGCGGCCACCAAGTGCTCAATTTCCCTGTCAATACCGGGCCAGTACACATGTCTGCGAGCCAAGGTTTTAGTACGGGAAACACCCCAGTGCCCCGCATGTAATAACTTGAGGACCTCCCGTCGTAAACTTGCAGGAACAACCACGCGAGGAGCTGTATCATCGGTAGCCAGAAGGAGAACTCCTTCCAAGACCGAGAGACGGTCTCGTAGAAGAAAATAATTACGAAGAGGGTCCGAGGCCCGGCCCGGAGGACGGGACGACCACCCCTGCTGAATGAGGCGAACTACTTGCCGGAGAACCGGGTCAGCCGCTGTTTCCCTGGCGACTCGAGAACTAGTGATCGGGAAGCCATCAACCGCCTGGCGGGACGCCACATCCAAATGAAAACACATAATCTCCTCTCGATCAAATGTAGGGTCCGGGCCCACCGGAAGACGGGAAAGAGCGTCGGCGTTGGCATGCTGGCCTGTAGGGCGAAAACGAATGTCATAATGGTACTTAGAGAGGAACAAGGCCCAGCGCTGTAGTCTGTGGGCCGCCCTATCCGGAATCTGAGAGGCGGGGCCAAATAACGATATTAACGGCTTATGGTCAGTGATTAACTGAAACTTCGTGCCATACAAGAAAGGGTGAAACTTGGTAACAGCGTAGACAATGGCCAAAGCCTCTTTTTCCACCTGGGAGTAATGGGCCTGTGCGGGACTAAGCGTTTTCGACGCAAACGCCAGTGGTTGCTCGGAACCATCTGCATTGCGATGGGCCAGGACCGCCCCCACCCCATACTGTGAAGCATCCGTAGCCAGGACTAACGGCTTATGGGGATCAAAAGTAGCCAAACAAGGGGCTGACGTGAGGAGGCCCTTCAACGAGGTGAACGCTCGCTCGCATGCCGGCGACCAATCAAAAGGAACACCCTTGTGCAGAAGGCAGTACAGGGGGTGGGCTATAGTGGAAGCCCTGGGAATGAACCGGTGGTAATAGGCTATCTTGCCTAAAAAAGCTTGTAACTCCTTCAGCGATGTGGGCCGAGGAAGGTTGACGATACCTTGGACCAAACTTCCTAGTGGCTGGATGCCATGCCGAGAGATGGTGTAGCCCACATACTCAATGGACGGTTGGAAGAAGGTTGACTTCTGCAGGTTGCAACGCAAGCCCACAGACCTGAATTTGAGAAAGAGGGTGCGAAGGTTGTGCAAGTGGTCCGTCGTGCTGCGGCCCGTGACAATTATGTCATCCAGGTAATTAATACAATGAGGGATTGTCGACGTGACGTGCTCAAGATAACGCTGGAATATCGCCGGGGCACTGGATATTCCAAAAGCCAACCGCTGGTATTGGTAAAGGCCAAACGGGGTGTTGACGACTGCCAGCCGTTTGGAGTCCTCATCAAGTGGTATCTGATGATAAGCCTCTGACAGATCGATTTTCGAAAAATAGTGGCCTCCCGCCACGGCGGAGAACAATTCATCAGCACGAGGCAAAGGATAGGTGTCCACCACCAATTGGGAATTAATGGTGGCCTTAAAATCGCCACAAAGACGTAATTTTCCAGAGGGCTTCTTGACAATAACGAGGGGCGAAGCCCACTCACTGGAAGAAATGGGAAGAACGACCCCTAGGGCTGTCAGCCGGTCTAGCTCTTCCTTTACCTGAGGGCGGAGAGCCAAGGGGATCTGCCTCGCGCGTAGAAAACGCGGGCGAGCCGACGCCTTCAACGTTAAGTGAGCTTCAAAATCGGAAACACGCCCCAGGCCCTCCTCAAAAATGTCTGGAAAGTCTGAGATCAAAGATTCTAATGAGTGATAGGGAACGTCTTCGGAGACCAACTGTATGGTGTCAGCGATAGAAAAACCGAAAGCTTGAAAGGCATCCAGGCCAAAAAGGTTAGCGGAGCTCGCATCACTGACAACAATAAAAGTAATAGGCCGAGTGACTGATTTGTAAGTCACGTCGGTAGTGAATTGACCCAGTAGGGGAATGAACTGTTTACCATAACCGCGTAGACGCCGGTAAACTGGCGCCAACGGGGGCGATCCAAGGTCGGAATACGTTTGTGCATTCAACAACGAAACTGCCGCGCCCGTATCTACTTGCAGTTGTAACCGGCGCGACCGAACTGACACCTCGATAAAGAGTTTGCGTGCCGATGCGTCGGGAGCCTGGCCCGATGAAACTTCCTGAATGTCAACGTCCATGTCCTCTGTACTTGCTTCCTTCGATTCCTTCGAGGCTGAGCGGCAAACTTTAGCAATGTGACCGTTTTTATGACATTTGCGACAAACGGCCCAACGCTGGGGGCACTTTGACCGATCGTGATGTATATAGCACGACGCACAGGACGGCAACAGGGGCCGGCGGCCGGAATTCTGTTTACGCGCCGCGCGGGAGCGGCCGTAACGGCCGGATTGTACCGCTCGCACGTCGTCCACGCCGGACACAGTGGACGCGGCCGCGCCGCCCTGAACCTCCGCGACGTCGCACCACGCTTCCAGCTGTTGACCTGCTGCGTGAGAGACTTCATACGAATGAGCAATGGACAGGACTTCTTCGAGGGAAGGGTCTTCTAACTGCAGGGCCCGTTGCCGGACCTCCCGATCAGGGGCCGAACGAACAATGACGTCGCGTACCATAACATGGGCATACGACTCCCGCGACTGCTCCGTGACAAAATGACACTTGCGACTAAGACCGTGCAGGGTTGCGGCCCACGCCCGGTAAGACTGATGGGGCTGTTTCTTGCATTGATAGAACTCGACCCTAGCCGCCACAACATGCGTGCGGCGGCGATAATATGAAGACAGCAATGAACACAATGCGTCAAAAGACAAGGACGAGGGTTCCTGCAACGGCGCCAGCTGCCGCAAAACTTGATACAGCGAGGGAGATATCCAAGACAAGAGAGCACGACATACCTCCGCATCGGCAACATGAAACGCCTGGAAATGCTGCCGAAGGCGATGTTCATATGCGTCCCAATCCTCCGCCGTCTCGTCATACGGGGGAAAGGGAGGAGGGAACGGCGCCGGAGCAGACGGCGGTGAGAGCAACGCCGGAAGCACTTGTTTCATGGTGGCCATGAGCTCCGTCTGCTGCGCAACCAAAACCCGCACCAAATCCTCCATGCCGTGGAGAAACTGCGAAACCGGAACAACGACGCAACACGCGAAAGAACGACCCTACTCGTCGCCAATTGTGTAGTAACACTGTTCACGTTACGTCGCACTTCACTTAGCGTAGACCGGGACTGTGTCCTAGGCATGCCCGATGTTGACTCACTGCGCTCTGCCTGTCCTGCCGGAGTTGTTGTTGTTGTTGTTACGCCGGCAGAGGGCGCGTCCGAATTCTCGCGTGCCCTCTGGTGGACGGGACTCTACTTGCGGCAACTACTGTCCATGACGCGCCGTGCCAATGTGCGCCTCCCGCGATCTTTCTGGTGGCTACTACAGTCTGCCAGTTCATTTCCTTCAGTATCTCTGTGACACTCTCCCATGGATTAAAAAAAACCTATGACTATTCATGCTGCCCTTCTCTGTATATGTTCAATATCCCCTGTTAGTCCTATCTGGTATAGGTACCACACACTTGATGAATATTGTAGAACCAGTCACGGAAGTGATTTGTAAGCAATCTCCTTTGTAGACTGATTGCACTTCCCCAATATTCTACCAATAAACTGAAGTCTATGATCTGCATTCCCCATGATTGAAACTATGTGATCATTCCATTTCATATCTCTGCAAAGTGCTACATCCAGGTATTTGTATGAGTCGGCTGGTTCCAACAGTGAGTTGTCGATATTATAGTCAAAGGATACTACATTTTTTGTTTTGTGAAGTGCAAAATTTTATGTTTCTGAACATTTAGAGCAAGCTGCCAATCTCTGCACCACGTTGAAGTCTTATCAAGATGTGACTGAATATATATGCAGCTTCTCTCAGATAGCGCTTCATTATAGATAACTGCATCATCTGCAAAAAGCCTGATTTTACGATTAACATTCTCTGCAAAGTGCAACCACCTCGCCATCTACATCATGCTATTCTGCAGATTTTTCTTTCAACAGTTTACAACGTACAGTGATACCAGATTTGTCAGCCAGGTGAAATTCAATTAGAGAAGGTACATAGTTACAATGTCTAAGTTTAACTGATAGCTACCACACCACAACTGTATTACCAGACTATGTTTCATGCTTTCACTGAAAAATTGGAAATGTGTTACTGAAAGGAAAAGCTGAAATAAACTGGCCATCAGTTACCTGTCTGATATAACAGCTGCAGCACAAATGTCAAGTGCTTCCATTATCTCTTAATAACTTGACATATGTTTCCACTACTGCTTTTAGATTAATGTGTAGTTTGCTGTCATCTTACCATTTGCAGTTATCATGAGAGATAACTGCAGTTAAAAAGCAACTACTGAGAAGTGGCTTTTGAATACTTATCTATGAATCAAGGTGACAGTTGGAGTGGAAACACTTCAGGCCATCTCTAAATACTCTGCTATTCCCTCTCTTATTTTGTTTCTTCTGTATCTTACTGTGCCAGCATAAGTTTCCTGTAGTTCATGTAGTGTGTTGTGTTGACTGTATAATTTGTTTGTTATGCATTTGTTTACACACACATATTGACAATAAGTAGCTGAAAGTAAATTGAAAGAATTATTTAACTGGTACAAGCTGGCTTCCCATTTTCATAAACACCCTGTAGTTAGAGCATAAGATACAAATATTAGACATGGTTTCATAAAAATAGCCTGTAGATGTATGGTAATCATAAGATTCGAATAGTAAATGGACCATAACATATCAGACAGATCTCCATGTTTTTGATCCACAAGCTGATATGTAGTTTATTTAAGCATGTACAGCAATATTTGTGGAAATTGCAACAACTGGTTTGAATGAAACAACTCCAAAACTGTGAAGAAGTGCATATCAGCAGTAAGTGATTGAAATTGCAGAGAGATGATGTGCACATAGGCATTGCACATATTCTCTTTTGTGACCATAAATGTCAGTTTTGTGCCAAGTTCATTCACAAACAAATTGAAAACATGGAAACAAGCAAGTGCCAATATACTACAATGACTACAAACAACACCACTTCAGCATACGAATAATTTTTAGTTGGCCAGAATGACAGGGGTCCAGAAAATGAATATGTCATACTGTGACATTTTAATTTCTATAGGGCACACCATTGTAACAGTCATGTATGTGAGCAAAAAGAGCTGTAGATGTGTTGGCCTCCATTGTTCAGAAATTGCAAGGCTGTAATGAGCACACATACATCATACTGGCTACCAGCTATCATAGTGTTTTCAGACAGATCTCACTTCAACTTGCCCTTGACATGATTGTACATGTCTTAAACGCTATCAAAAATATTATGAAAAGGATATTTGCTACTCACCATAAAGCAGAGATGCTGGATCCTTTGATGGGATAGGTGATGCTTGTGACTGGACTGGAGTATGTGGTGATGGGAGGATGTGTGGGAGAGCTCTCAGGACTATGTCTATTACAGGGATTATCCACACATCCTCCCATCACTACGTACTCCAGTCCAGTCAGAGATAATCCCTGTAATAGACCTAGATGTGAGATGTGTCTCACACATCCTCCCATCACGACCTACTCCATAAGCATCACATATCCCATCAAAGGAGGGCTACCTGTGAAACCAGCTACGAGCTGAGCTGCAATCACTGTGCTGCATTCTATGTGGGCGTGACAACCAACAAACTATCTGTCTGCATGAATGGCCACTGACAAACTGTGGCCAACAAACAGCTGGACCACCCAGTTGTTGAGGACGCTGTCCAACATGATGTTCTCCATTTCAGTGACTGCTTCACAGCCAATACCATCTGGATCCTTCCCATCAACACCAAATTTTCTGAACTGTACAGAGGGGAACTCTCCCTGCAATATATCCTACATCCCCCTAACCCTCCTGGCCTTAATATTCTTTAATAATACACTCCTGGAAATTGAAATAAGAACACCGTGAATTCATTGTCCCAGGAAAGGGAAACTTTATTGACACATTCCTGGGGTCAGATACATCACATGATCACATTGACAGAACCACAGGCACATAGACACAGGCAACAGAGCATGCACAATGTCGGCACTAGTACAGTGTATATCCACCTTTCGCAGCAATCCAGGCTGCTATTCTCCCATGGAGATGATCGTAGAGATGCTGGATGTAGTCCTGTGGAACGGCTTGCCATGCCATTTCCACCTGGCGCCTCAGTTGGACCAGCGTTCGTGCTGGACGTGCAGACCGCGTGAGACGATGCTTCATCCAGTCCCAAACATGCTCAATGGGGGACAGATCCGGAGATCTTGCTGGCCAGGGTAGTTGACTTACACCTTCTAGAGCACGTTGGGTGGCACGGGATACATGCGGACGTGCATTGTCCTGTTGGAACAGCAAGTTCCCTTGCCGGTCTAGGAATGGTAGAACGATGGGTTCGATGATGGTTTGGATGCACTATTCAGTGTCCCCTCGACGATCACCAGTGGTGTACGGCCAGTGTAGGAGATCGCTCCCCACACCATGATGCCGGGTGTTGGCCCTGTGTGCCTCGGTCGTATGCAGTCCTGATTGTGGCGCTCACCTGCACGGCGCCAAACACGCATACGACCATCATTGGCACCAAGGCAGAAGCGACTCTCATCGCTGAAGACGACACGTCTCCATTCGTCCCTCCATTCACACCTGTCGCGACACCACTGGAGGCGGGCTGCACGATGTTGGGGCGTGAGCGGAAGACGGCCTAACGGTGTGCGGGACCGTAGCCCAGCTTCATGGAGACAGTTGCGAATGGTCCTCGCCGATACCCCAGGAGCAACAGTGTCCCTAATTTGCTGGGAAGTGGCGTGCGGTCCCCTACGGCACTCGTAGGATCCTACGGTCTTGGCGTGCATCCGTGCGTCGCTGCGGTCCGGTCCCAGGTCGACGGGCACGTGCACCTTCCGCCGACCACTGGTGACAACATCGATGTACTGTGGAGACCTCACGCCCCACGTGTTGAACAATTCGGCGGTACGTCCACCCGGCCTCCCGCATGCCCACTATACGCCCTCGCTCAAAGTCCGTCAACTGCACATACGGTTCACGTCCACGCTGTCGCGGCATGCTACCAGTGTTAAAGACTGCGATGGAGCTCCGTATGCCACGGCAAACTGGCTGACACTGACGGCGGCGGTGCACAAATGCTGCGCAGCTAGCGCCATTCGACGGCCAACACCGCGGTTCCTGGTGTGTCCGCTGTGCCGTGCGTGTGATCATTGCTTGTACAGCCCTCTCGCAGTGTCCGGAGCAAGTATGGTGGGTCTGACACACCGGTGTCAATGTGTTCTTTTTTCCATTTCCAGGAGTGTGTGTGTGAGAGAGAGAGAGAGAGAGAGAGAGAGAGAGAGAGAGAGAGAGAGTTTAAGGTGAGCACAGTCTGTCAGCCTGCATTGTTGAGTAACACATTGACATCTTTGGTTATCATTGAATCTGATATGTGATCTAGACTCCTGTGCATTGAGGGTGAAATGGATCTGTACATTTGCAGTGCCTGTCCAATAGCAGATGATGATAAATCTGTATCAAATGAACCGTTTGATACCATTTATCTTCTAATGATGATTCTTTGAAATTCACATACCTGAAAGGGAGCTTTCACAATTATTATACTTTTTATTTACTTCTGTTTATTACAAAAAACAACATAGACACTGCTGATCTACAACTTCAGTTCCCACATTGTAATACTATATATTTCTGTCAGTTGATGCTGACAGAAATATCCAGACGTCCAGATTCACGCTAAATTAATCATCTTCATTGTTAATAAAATTAGGGTATATAGTTATTAGAAGGACAAACTAAACACCAAGCAAAACATTAAGTAAGTTTTAAAAATCAATATAGTGTGCTTGTTTCAGGCCAATCAAGAGGCTACATTTTAGCTGGTCAATGACTTTTCACATGTGATAAAAAATGTGCCAGTCTTCTCCAAGTAAAATTTCTGGAATGTAGTTGGTCTGAAACCATTCATCGTGAATCACCAGCAACCATTTTCGATATTTTGTGAACTGCATGGAGGGGGATCCTCCAGACACGTGTCCAGGTTCTCTCTGATTCTATGGCAGGAAGCTAGAAGGCAGTCGAGAGGTATTGGTGGGAATAAAGCTGTGAGGGTGGGTCATGAGTCATTCTTAGATAGCTCAGTTAGTAGGGCACTTGCCCACAAAGGCAAAGGGCACAGTTTCAAGTTATGTGTGGAACGCAATTTTAATCTGCCAGGAACTTTCAAATCAGTGCACACTCCATTGCAGAGTGAAAACTCCTTCTGCTTGGTCAGCGCAACAGAATGTCAATCCTAAGGGCCCGGGTTCAATTCCCGACTGGGTTGGAGATTTTCTCTGCTCAGGGATTGGGTGTTGTGTTGTCCTAATCATCATCATTTCATCCCCATTGACGCACAAGTCACCAAAGTGGCATCAAATCAAAAGACTTGCACCTGGCGAATGGTCTACCCGATGGGAGGCCCTAGTCACATGACATTTACATTTTACTCCTTCTGCAAATGCGTACCATCATACCACTAGAAACAAGCAGGATGTTAAGACTGAATATAACACAAATAGCTCCTAACTTATAAAACTGAATTATTTCAATATTCTTGTCCATGTTAAAGAGCAACAGCCTTGCCACAGTGGATACACCAGTTCCCATGAGATCACCGAAGTTAAGTGCTGTCGGGTGTGGTTGGCACTTGGATGGGTGACCATCTAGGCCACCATGCGCTGTTACCATTTTTCGGGGTGCACTCAGCCTCGTGATGCCAATTGAGGAGCTGCTCAACTGAATAGTAGCGGCTTCAGTCAAGAATACCATCTTGCAACCGGGAGAGCGGTGTGCTGACCCCACGCCCCTCCTATCTGCATCCTCCACCGAGGATGACATGGTGGTCGACTGGTCCTGGTAGGCCACTCGTAGCCTAATGACAGAGTGCTTTTGTCCATGTTAAAGTTCAGATTTGTAATTGATTATTAGAACATTGGTTCTAGTGTGTAACAGAATGTTTGAAGTTAATAATACTGACACTGAATTTTAACAGTGGTGATGTAAAATTAGCCTTAATTTGGGGATTTGAGAACTTATTTAATGATAAAATATATACTGCTACAAGCGATTCACAAGCCATAAGCCACACAAGAAGTGAAGTATAAGAGCACAGTAACGGGTTCAGAAATACATTTAATTTTAATTGAAATCAGGGAAATATCAGACATGATTTTTATAGTACTGGCTCTCAACAGTACATTTATTAATGCAAAACATCAGACAATGGCTCATACATGATATAGTACTTTCTGTATGTTTGCTTCCATTTTCTGCTGGTAATCCTCAGACACTACAGGGTGGACTATTAAAAGCAGCAATGACCTCTAGCCATATAAGATCTTACAGCTAGGCCACTCATTTACAGATACTTTTACCATGAAAACAATACCATAGCTTTACCTATAGACTAATGGCAGGCTGCAAATCAAGGAAAAAAATTTTAGTGGGAATTCAAATTAAAACTTCTTTCAGATAGTACTTCATTACAGATAACTGCATCATCTGCAAAAAAACCTGATTTTACTATTAATATTGCCTGAAAGGTCATTAATAAACAATATGAACAGCAATGGTCGCAACACACTTCACTGGGGCACACAAAAAGGTACTTCTACATCTGATGATGACTCTCCATCCAAGATAACATGATGTGTCCTCCCTACCAAAAAACCCTCAATCCAATCACAAATTTTACTTAATACACCATATTATTGTATTTTTGACAATAAGTATGGGTGTGGTACTGAGTCAAGTGATTTTCAGAAATCAAGAAATACTGCTTCTATCTGGTTACCTCGATCTAAAGCTTTCAATATGCCAAGTGAGAAAAGTGCAAGTTGGGTTTCACATGCTCTATGTTTTTGAAATGCATGCTGGTTGGCATTGAGAAAGTCATTCTGTTTAAGATACCTCATCATGTTTGAGCTCAGAATATTTTCTAAGATTGTACAACAAATCAATGTCAAGGATATTGGACAGTAGTTTTGTGGATCACTTCTACTAACCTTCTTGTAGACTGGTGTGACCTGTGCCTTTTTCCAAGAACTGGGCGTGGTTTATTGTTCGAGAGTTATACAATAGGTTATAGTTAGAAGATGGGCTAACTCATCTGCAAATTCAGTATAAAATCTGACAGGGATTCCATCAGGGCCTGGAGCTTTGTTCAGTTTCAATGATTTCAGCTGCTACATCATCTCATCATTGCTCACATTATTTGCAGTACACATCAGAAAAAGGTATTGATTTGCAGCTGGCATGCATGCAGTGAGAGACAGTACATCATCAATTTTTTCTGGTTAATCAGAAGTGGCTTTCTGTATTTTATTGGCAGCTGAAATGGATCTGGTTCAATAGGTCTTTCTTTCCTCTTAATTATCCTTTCCCCTTAATATGAGTATCTGCTGACATGAGGGTTCTTATACCTAAACAGCAGTGTTTCACACTTAGCTTGAACAGATCTTCAAACTCAAGCTTAAATAAAGTAGCTTCACTGAACCAGATAGGATCTCAAGATACGAATAAGTTAGATTTAGCGGTTAATGTCTTATGGTTATCCAGATTTCTGAAGTCTTCTCTACCTATCTTGGTCTGAATAAAAATTTTTGGACTTGCAGATTTTACAGCTCCTGCCCATTGCTGTGTCATGTATACTACTAGATGTCTGTTTTTGCATACACTTTGATGTGATCAAAATGATGATTGCATGGGAGGCTAGTGGACCTACCACATGGAAATAGTGCCGGACAGATACAAATCTTTTGGTAGCAACAAGAGTGTGCTATCATCCAATGATGATGCTGCCACACAAAAGTCAACAGTGTGAGTTGATACCACAGACATTAGCAATGTCTTGCTGCAATCCACAACAATAAATTGGAGGTGCTCCTGAAGACATGTCCTTTCTCTCAGCACTCCAGCACCTCCACATGGAGCTTGATATAGAGCTGAGCCTGGAGTTGCTCTGCCCAGTTTGTGACCTCTGATGAAACTGTCAACAGTATCTAGTTAGGACACCAGTGCTATTCATGCCTTGAATGGAACTGTACTTTTGTTAATGTTGAACTTATACTTCAAGAGAAGATTTTGTAATTATGTGCATCAAGTGATGATTTAGTGTTTAAGCACAGTTGTAAATATTTGACACACTCCTGTGGCAATGAATTGTATAAAGTTAAGTGAAGCTTTTTATCATTTTTGTAATGAAGTGAAAAAATGTTTCCTATTTTGTAGTTCCAATCAGCCATCTCCCAGAGCAATCACAGAACCCACAGTTATGACCGGGCGATTGTAATTCTGTCAGGTCATTACAAAGAGACCTTTCCAAACCAATAAAAGCATGATTCTTTGCTGGACCTTGTAGTTACTGATGAATATGTGGAGGTAGTTTCTTTGAGGATTATTTATCTCTAAGTATTTTATAAAGTATCTCTCAACTATGTCTGATCCCCTTTCTCCATCTTCCTCACTCCATATATCTCTTATCTGTGTCACAGTGATGTATATTCTAGTTACACATCTATATTCTCCTCTTGTAAAATACTGGACCAGCTATTAGTTTAGGTATGGGCAATGTTTGTTGCATGTTCATTGCAATTATTTGGTGCTCTTTTGGATTTTCTTGAGCCAGAAAAGTTAAAGATGCAATCAGAGTTTTCCAGCTATCAGCATTTTTGAGACAATTCAGACTGTTTCTTCTTTTCTGTAACATCTGCTGCATGTAATTTTGGGTTATTCATCACTATTAGTAATGCTTCACATTTTGAAGAGTTGTCACTTTTTGTTGTTTGAAGCCTGTGCTGAATTTTGTCACAAAGATTTTTCTGAATTTACTTTCCAATGTAGATGGAACGTATGTTTCTTTGCAGTAATCCAAGTATTTATCCTAAAATAAGGATGCAGTTGTGTGGTCACATTCCAAATACGTTTTTTTGTGGTTCTGTTGCTTTCTGTAATGACTGTTGTATTTTGATATTACACTGAGAAAATCTGTGACACCTTGTGCAGCCCCATCTTGAAATTTATGTGGATAGTTTCAATGTTTACCTGAAATAAAAGCATATGAGTTTATATTTTGATTCCTAATATAAATATTTCAACAGTATTCTATTTGGTAGAAATGAGTAACTTGTAGAACAGTGTAACAAGAATGGAAATTCCCAGATGGAGCAATATGTACAAAATAAAGAATGGCGATCATGCACTTATTGCAGACTGATGTATGTATGAAGCATTGAAACACATAACAGGAAACACTATCTGCACTAGCTTTCAAGCTCTTGTTGCTCTGTTTGTAGTAAAAGTACACACACACACACACACACACACACACACACACACACACACACACACACACACACACACACACACACACACACACACACACACACACACACACACTCTCTCTCTCTCTTCAGGGTTATTCATTGCTATTCAAACACTTCACATTTAGAACAGATATCTCTCTTTCATTAGAAAAAGAGCAAGAGCTCAAAAGCTAGTGTGTATTGTGTTGTCAATTACATGTTTGTATGCTGCACACATCAGTCCACTACCGCTTAGTGGTTGCCTTTTCCTTATATTATATATTATGGTATAGTATAATATACAGAACTCATTCATATCCTTTTAGAACTGAAAATCCCATTCTTATTTGCTGTTGTAAATTCCTCACTCTTCTTGCATGTTTCTTCCATTCCATACTCTTCCACATTGTATGAAAACATAACAGTATTAGACAATGATTTCTTGGTAGTTTTTTTGGACAGCTGTGAAAGAAAGCAAGATAAGATAGAAAAATAAATAAATTTATAAGATATTAGTCCACTTATGTTTAAAAAATTTAAACAAACCTCTATTTTACTCAGCACTGGTAGTACCACTTCTGTGTAGCTCATCAGGTGAGTGTTCTGGGCATTAAAATTTCCTATGTTCAAAAAGAATGGAACAAGTTTTCTTCTTTCCCAAGTGCTTTTGTCTAGCAGTTATCTGAGCAAATACAGGGACAGTTGTATTGGTTTTGGAAGACACGTACAGCTTATCAGCATTACGCCAATATTTGATGTTCATTTTTTGTCATTCATCAGTATTTTGCTTTCCTTTTCTTGAAGCTTTTGGTTTCCAGGGTGATTCTTCATTTACTACACATATTTTATGCTCCAATATGAAGGGCAAATTAGTGTTAGAAATTGTGTGAGGTATAGTCACAAGCCACACAAAAAATTACTTAGTGTTGAAATGATGTTAATTAAAAAAAGTATTTTTGCAAGAGTGTTATCTGTAAAACTATATTATTACAGTGTTAAGCAGTCACTGTATTATAACCATAAAATTCCCCTTCAACACAAAAGATGGTGATCAAATTTGTAAGCTATGTTAACAGAAAATCACAAACCACTCAACAATGGTCAACAGTATTGAACACATTCATATATGTTTGACAAATAAACCACTTGCAGCTGTATATGAACCTTTATTTACAGGATCATGATCAGTTTCATGATACCAAATCACATCCTCAGGTGTACATCTAAACAAGATACAAAATATGCAGTCAACATTATGGTCCAAAAATGGACACCATCTTAATGATCTAAGTCATTTGACAACCAGTATGAAATACTTACCCATCAGTAAAACATTAAGACCATGATTTGGGAAGGAGGGGGATTCAACCTTCTCAAAACAAAATACTGTTACCAGCAACAAGAAGAGTGTCACAGATGAAATGCACCAGTTGAAAGACTGATATATTAGAAACATATTAACCTACAATGAAAAGAACAAAATAAGAAATGGTTCAAATGGCTCTAAGCACTATGGGACTTAACATCTGAGGTCATCAGTCCCCTAGGCTTAGAACTACTTAAACCTAGCTAACTTAAGGACATCACACACATCCATGCCCGAGGCAGGATTCGAACCTGCAACTATAGCAGCAGCAGCAGCACAGTTATGTACTGAAGTGCCTAGAACTGCTCAGCCACAGTGGGTGGCCAACAAAATAAGAAAAAGTCCCAGTTTGTAATGGTTAAAGCGAAATGGGTGAGAATAAACACTTCATTCCAGGAAATGGCCGACAGCATTCTTCCAACTGCCTCCCCATGCAGAGCCGCACTGCTAGTCAACATACTAAAGTGTGTCACAGTGGTGGGCACCGGCATCACCATATACATAAGCATGGAAAGTTATAAACATTTCCATGTGTATCCAGATATCATGGGAATGACTGAGGTGTCCATTACACAATAGTACCATACAAATTACCATGTAAAATATTTCACCATAAAACAAAATAGACCAAATGCAAGAGCATATAAATGTGGAAACAGTTTATTTGTCAACTATGGATTACTTCATCTGCAGTTGCTCACAACATAAAACTCACTGAACTTTTATACATTTGCTGAAACATCATCTGAGCTGGAACTATAGCTTGCTAGATGCCAAGATCCATCATTGTCAGTATCAAAAGGATCAGACTCTTCATTTCTACTACTGTTACTGACAAATATTAATTGGGTATATGAAGCAGTTTCAGATGTTCCTGAGCCTGAGCTGTCTGACAGTTTGCTGTGGCTTTTGACTATGTACCTTTTCAAAATATCACCAGATGGCAGGGTATAAAATTTCACTTCATCATGTCTTGCCCCCTGTTGCAAAAGGCAGAACTTTTTCAACAGAAGATAAAGAGGGTATCATTAGGAATGTTGCAATATGAGAAAATCAGTTTTGAAAAAGTTGTGGTTTATAACTATATCCCTGTGACCCCTTCAATTAATGAGTCACATTGATCTTTATGCTGTACCATGCATATATTATGGTTTTTTGTTCTGTATCTTTAGTACTCACACTATGTTAGCAGAGTTTCCATAAAAAACAATACCATAATTAACAATGGAGTCAAAGTAACTTGTATGTGTTACTTTTAGGTGTTAATGTCAGTTGTAGTTGATAATATTTGCATTGCAAATGCAAAGCTCATCAGTTTGTTGACTATGTACTGAATGTGTGCCTGCTATCTCAAGTTTTAATCCAGATTTAATCTTAAGAATTGAACAGAATTTATTTATTCTGTATCTTGGTTGTTGTGAATGATCTGAACATTTAAAAATTTTGATTGTTTGGTTTTGAATTCCATATGTAAGTCTTAGATATGTTGGATTCAACCCATTCTGCTGAAACCATGTTTCTAAGTGTGGCTCAATGGCTCTGAGCACTATGGGACTCAACTGCTGAGGTCATTAGTCGTTTCTAAGTGTACTGAGGATACTGATCAAGAGTTATTCCTTCTTTTCTAGTGCCTTTGTTCAACATCAGCACACGGTCAGCATGGTTAGTTTAAGGGGTGGCCGGATGCCCTACCTGTCACCATACCGTTACCCCTCCGGGATGGAACATGTGTTCTCCAACTGTCTGTGTGTAGTGTTATTGATGTGAAAGTGAATGAAAGTTTTCAGAATGTTTGTGTGGGTACCAGCCTGGTATTTACCTAGTGGGTTGTGGGAACCCACCAAAAAATCACATCCAGGCTGGCTAGCCCACTGACCTTCATCATTTATCTGTCAGGTAGACTCAATCTGGGGCCCGTGCATGTCCTCATCCTGGAAGCAGCACTTTAATATGCATGGCTATCCAGGTGGGTCATACTGATCAATCATTTAGAAATTTTTTCTGCATCTTAATTTTCAGTTAACATGAAATTATCATCTGCAAATACAACTGATCCGGAGCTGGCATTTAACAGTAAACCATTTCCATAGAACTAGTTGAGAATAACGAATTATTTAGGAATAAAGGGGATGACTCACCTCAAGGCAGAAGTGCTCCATCGTCAACGGATATACATACAAAAGGTACAGAGCTTTACTTTGCTAGCTTTTGGAATGGACTTCCCCTACAGCTTGAGAAAGGAATTCCATTCCAAAAGCTAGCAAAGAAAAGCTCTGTACCATTTGTGTCTGTATCTGTCAATGACACAGTGCTTCTGCCTTTAGGTGAGTCATCTAATTTATTCCTAAATAATTTGTTGTTTACACAGAAGTGAAATTTTCCAGGCTGAATAATAATTTACTCCATTTAAAGTAATGCTAAATTTTTCTTTCTGTTCTATAAGTAGGGTTTAAGCAATTATAGGGCACTGCCCCTAATGTCATATTTGACAAGTGTGTAAATAAGCAATGTATGGTTTACAGAGTCAAAAGCCTTTGTGAGACTGCAGAAGAGTTCTGCCACCTTATTGCTCTTGTCTAATGATGTATTTATTTTTTTCAATAAAACTGTTTACTGGATCTATGGTGTTTTTCCCTTGTTGACAACCAAACTGACTGTTTAGGATAATGGAATATTTTTCAATGATGTTTTGAATTGGGGTAACAGCAACTTCTTCGAATATGTTATATATGACAGAGAATTGAAAGAGGATGATGATTTCCAATGACCAAGTGTTTTAACTATAGCATATTTCAGTACTTCTGGGAAGCAGCCCTCTTTAAAATATTGGTTAATTACCGGAGCTAGTGGGTGTGCCATTATGTTGCATACTGCTTTAGTAACTTAGTGGGTATTCAATCCTAACATGCAGAATTTTTGTTTATTAATGCTAAGACTGCATTTTCTATAGCCTTCAGAAGACTTGAAAATTATGTAAGGTGTAGGATATGTAGAATTATTATCAATATAAAAGGCATTTACTTTATTGTGATAATCTGCTACACTGAAATCAGACTTTGCTACATTTATAAATAATTCTTTGAAGTATTCCGGTATTTGAGTTGGACTTACAATAGTGATTCTGTTAGATTAATTTTTGAATACCTTGGCTGTAAACTTTAACACCTGATTCAGATTAATTGACTGACCCCAAGCAAGGGCCATCCACACAAGTGGGAAAGGGGACACAGTCTCTCCCCCACCCCCACTTTCTTTCAAGCTTCCAGGGAAAAGAAAAAACTTATAGTTTACTCTGGTGTATTATTTCATGAAAATGGTTTAAAAGTTGGTATTATGCAAGTTTTTAACGGGGTCAGACTTGGAACATTTTATAGCTACTTACTAGTTGCCATTCACCTTCAAAAATATTAAACAACATTAAATGATGACTAACTGGAACCCTCAGCTGCCGACAGGTGTTGTTGATATACCTCGATGTGGACAGCTGAAAATGTGTGCCTCGACTGGGACTTGAACCCGGGGTCTCCTGCTTACATGGCAGATGCTATATCCATCTGAGCCACCGAGGACACAGATGAATTGCGCAACTGCAGGGACTTATCCCTTGCATGCTTCCCATGAGACTCACATTCCCAACTGTCCACAATTCTACCTATGTAATGTACCTTATAGACATTTGCCCATTCACTTATTACTCGCGCACGCTTTGGCGATTCCCGTAAGAGTTTGGGCAAGCTGTGCGCATTCGCACAGATGAAGGTCAATGGCTGGGTAGCCTTTAACTATGTATATGAAGACAGTAACTGTTCTCGAAAGAACAGATACTGTAGATGACCATACAGCTTTTCCCTGGAATAAATGATGACTAGCTGGAACCCTCAGTTGCCGACAGGTGTTGTTGATATACCTCCATGTGGACAGCTGAAAATGTGTGCCCCAACCAGGACTCGAACCTGGGATCTCCTGCACAGGTTGCCCAAACTCTTACGGGAATCGCCAAAGTGTGCGCGAGTAATGAGTGAATGGGCAAATATCTATAAGGTACATTACATAGGTAGAATTGTGGACAGTTGGGAATGTGAGTCTCATGGGAAGCGTGCAAGGGATAAGTCCCTGCAGTCGCGCTATTCATCTGTGTCCTCGGTGGCTCAGATGGATAGAGCGTCTGCCATGTAAGCAGGAGATCCTGGGTTCGAGTCCCGGTTGGGGCACACATTTTCAGCTGTCCACATCAAGGTATATCAACAACACCTGTTGGCAGCTGAGGGTTCCAGTTAGTCATCATTTATTCCAGGGAAAAGCTGCACGTCATCTACAGTATCTGTTCTTTCGAGAACAGTTACTGTCTTCATATATAAAGAGCATTAAACATTAAACATGTTCCATACCCCAAGTCTAGCCCTCCCCCTCTACAAACTATAAAGTGGGTACCCTTGACCACATGGCCCTTGTTTCATTTTCATGGTTTAAAATTACCTTGTTATTTACCAACAGTTTTCCGAACTTGATAACATTTCTATAATTTTATAGAGCCTAACATATCCAATGAAATTGGTATTTTTATTATATTTTAATTCTCCATGCAGCTGCCTTTTCTTTAAAATGGAAATTTTTATGCCCTGGGTGATCTACTTTAATTTATTTGTCACTTTATTGCTCCAGATTCTAGGTGAAAATGTTTCATTAAAGAAATAAGATTTCTAAGCTGGTTTATGACTGACATTCCTTGGTAAGTTGAGCAATAATGGATGCAACATCACTGATTAAGGTTCACTTATTTGTTAAATTATTCTGATTAGATCACATTTCATAGATGACTAGTCTTCCCTACATTTTCTTTTCAATTTGTTGATGTGAATTTCATTAATAACCCTGATCTGTTCAGTCAATTTTCCTTCAAGATGAGGACCAGTATACCAAACTAGTGACCCTATACACAGATATCAACAGTCTTAACAAGTTCATTGCTAGTGTCTCTCCTCACCATACTTACATACAGTACTGACTGACTGTCCAACTGAGTTCTCACATTAACAAATATAAATGTGTTCATTCATAAATGTTTGTGATCTAATGGTGAGACAAGTAATAATGTAAAACAAAAGTCTTTATATACCCCTCCAGACAATGAACCCTCAGCCCATACCTAGCTGCCAACTTACTGACACTTCACTGTCAAAGTCCACAGGTGGAATTTTTCCCAGCAACATCTCTATTTCACCCATCTTGAAAGTCGTGGATTAGTTATAAACGTGCAGATGATAGATGCACTGCATGTATAATTGGGATTAGTTGAAAAACAAGAAGAAAGATCAGTTATCTAAAGTGGAAGAATGGCAGCTAATGGAGTAATTCCATCTTGCTGTGTGTCATTACAGTGCTTCACTAGGCATGGTCCTGTTGGAGTGGTTTGCTGCTGCCTTCCTAAGATCTTTGAACTGACTTTTCCAACCAGTTTCTGGAAGAACTACAGTTTGATGTAGCTTTTGAACCACAGTGCAACTTGGCATTTTTCATACCAACAAACTTTGCCAGTGGTAAAAGAAATGATAAGGGTCAGATAAAAATCTTTGGATTGACCACGGATCAAACCCGAGAACTTTGGATTTGTAGTCTGGCACTTAATCACTGAACCTTGAATGTATAGTAACTAATCCTATTTAATACGGATTTTATCTGCTTTGTAGAACTGAATACAAACATTAACACTGTTCTGTATTTTTCACTCATTGCAATGCTGAGTCATGGGAAACATACAATTCTTGTGTTAGTTCAATCGCAGCCTCCATTAGTTCTGGGTGAGGAGCCATCTCAATGGTACTGTTACTCTTTATAAGAGTCCATGACTCCATGATAGTCCAAAGGCAGAAAACAAGGAGTCAGCAAACAAAAACAAAGCTGGCTGTTTTTCAAGGAGTTCCTTGCAGAGTGGGGGAGTGGCCATTGTACGGAAAAAACAGTATTCCCCATATGGTGAAGATGCTGAGTCACAGGTAGGCACAACAAAAAAAACTGTTCGAAATAAAGCTTTTGGCCTGTAAGGCCTTCGTAAAAAATAGAGGACACACACACACACACACACACACACACACACACACACACACACACACACACACACACACACACACACACACACGCGCAAAGGCAAATCACACAGACGACTGCAGTCTAAGGCAACTATAGCCACACTGAAGTTGCCTTAGACTGCAGGTGTGTGTGTGTGTGTGTGTGTGTGTGTGTGTGTGTGTGTGTGTGTGTGTGTGTGTGTAATCTATTTTTGGATGAGTGGCAATTTTCCTTTTCATAATATTGTTACATTCCATCCTGGATTTTCCATTGTTTGAAAAATAGTATTCCATATGATTAAATAGACATATCATGGCACTGCACTAAACAGATATTTGAATGTTGTGCAGAAGAAGTTGAATTTAGTGAAACTAAACTTATAATTGTCCCCTAACTCTGACCTCAGAGAATTTCTGCTCACACTAGAGAGGGTTCTTGGTTCACTTTATAGGAAGTACCAAAAATTTGTTATATGTGGTGACTTCAGTACTAATTTTGTATATGATTGTGCAAGGAAAAGGATGTTGGTAGATCTCCTAAACTCATATGATCTGACGCAGACTGTGTTTTTTTCCACCTACGGTGCAGGGGAACAGTAACACAGCCATAGACAATATTTTTATTCGTTCTTCATTACCAGATGAGGAATCGGTTAGTAAAAGGGTGCATGGCCTTCCAGACCATGATGCACAAATTTTAACACTAAAAGGCTTTTTTACTCAAACAAATGTCACATGTAATTACAAGGAAAGCTAATCCAACAGCAATAGAAAGTTTTTTAATGTCATTTCGTAATAAAAATATTTCTGTTACTGATAATTCAGGTATATGTACAGTATTTAACAATCATTTTCTGAGCATTGCTGGTGAATTAAATAAAAGCATAGTTTCTACAGAGAATCATGTAACTCTCTTGGCAAAAGCCTTTCTAAGACTGATGTCTGAAACACTCCTCTGTGGTACTGACAGGGGGGAGATTGAGTCAATAACTAAATCACTGAAGACTAAGGGCTCTCATGGATATGATGGAGTGCCTAGCAGTACATTAAATTACTGTGCTGCACATGTTAGCCCTGTACTCAGACAGATTTGCAATTTTTCCTTTAAGAATGATCAGCTTCCTGAATGATTAAAGTACTCAGTAGTAAAGCCACTTTATAAAAAGGGAAAAAGAGATAATATAGACAATTTACACCTATTTCTATGCCATCAGTGTTTGCTAGAGTTATCGAAAAGTCTGTGTATGTAAGGATAATAGAATTTTATGTCACATACAATCATTTACTGTCAAATTTACAGTTCGGCTTTAGAAGTAGTTTAGCAGCTGAAAATGCTATATTCTCTTTTCCCTGTGAGGTACTGGATGGATTAAACAAAAGGTTTCAAATGCTAGGTATATTTTTTGATTTAGCTAAGGTGTTTGATAATGTTGATCACAAAATATTGCTCCAGGAGTTGGACCATTACGGAATACGGGGAGTAGCTCACAATTGGTCCACCTATTACTTTAACAACAGATGGCAGAAGGTCATTATTCACAGTGTTGAGAAGGGCTGCAATGTGGGGTCTGAGTGGAATACGGTCAAATGGGGCCTGTCCCAGGGATCAGTGTTGGGTCCTTTCCTGTTCCTTATTTATATAAATGATGTGACCTCTAGTATTACAGGTAACTCTAAAATGTTTCTCTTTGCTGATGGCACTAGCTTGGTAGTAAAGGATGTTCTGTGCAACATTGGTTCAGTTTCAAATAGTGCAGTAAATGACGTAAGTTCATGCCTTGTAGAAAATAAACTAATGCTAAATCACAGTAAGACTCAGTTTTCTCATTTTCTAACAGACAATTCAATGAAACCAGACATTTTAATTTCACAGAATGGGGATGTGATTAGTGAAGCCGAACAGTTATAATTTCTAGGTGTTCAGATAGATAGCAAACTGTCATGCAAAGCCCACATTCAAGATCTTGTTCAGAGACTTAATGCTGCCATTTTTTCTATTCGAACGGTATCTGAAGTAAGTGATTGTTTGACATGAAAATTAGTCTGCTTTACTTATTTTCATTTATTTATGTCGCATGGTATTATCTTTTTGGGTAACTCTTCCCATTCTCAAAGGATATTTTTGGCTAAGAAACGAGCAGTTTGGGCAATAAGTGGTGTAAGCTCGCGAACTTCTTGTCAACCCCTTTTCATTAGTCTGTGTATTCTGACATTGGCCCCTCAATATATATACACTATATGATCAAAAATATCTGCACACCTGGCTGAAAATGACTTATAGGTTCGTCACACCCTCAACTGGTAACACTGGAATTCAGTATGGTGTTGGCCCACCCTTTGCCTTGACAACAGGTGCCACTCTCGCACACATCTACATCTACATCTACATCTACATTTATACTCCGCAAGCCACCCAACGGTGTGTGGCGGAGGGCACTTTACGTGCCACTGTCATTACCTCCCTTTCCTGTTCCAGTCGCGTATGGTTCGCGGGAAGAACGACTGTCTGAAAGCCTCTGTGCGCGCTCTAATCTCTCTAATTTTACATTCGTGATCTCCTCGGGAGGTATAAGTAGGGGGAAGCAATATATTCGATACCTCATCCAGAAACGCACCCTCTCGAAATCGAACGAGTGTTTTGTAAGCCACCTCCTTTGTTGATGGACTACATTTTCTAAGGACTCTCCCAATGAATCTCAACCTGGTACCCGCCTTACCAACAATTAATTTTATATGATCATTCCACTTCAAATCGTTCCGCACGCATACTCCCAGATATTTTACAGAAGTAACTGCTACCAGTGTTTGTTCCGCTATCATATAATCATACAATAAAGGATCCTTCTTTCTATGTATTCGCAATACATTACATTTGTCTATGTTAAGGGTCAGTTGCCACCCCCTGCACCAAGTGCCTATCCGCTGCAGATCTTCCTGCATTTCGCTACAATTTTCTAATGCTGCAACTTCTCTGTATACTACAGCATCATCCGCGAAAAGCCGCATGGAACTTCCGACACTATCTACTAGGTCATTTATATATATTGTGAATAGCAATGGTCCCATAACACTCCCCTGTGGTACGCTAGAGGTTACTTTAACGTCTGTAGACGTCTCTCCGTTGATAACAACATGCTGCGTTCTGTTTGCTAAAAACTCTTCAATCCAGCCACACAGCTGGTCTGATATTCCGTAGGCTCTTACTTTGTTTATCAGGCGACAGTGCGGAACTGTATCGAACGCCTTCCGGAAGTCAAGAAAAATAGCATCTACCTGGGAACCTGTATCTAATATTTTCTGGGTCTCATGAACAAATAAAGCGAGTTGGGTCTCACACGATCGCTGTTTCCGGAATCCATGTTGATTCCTACATAGTAGATTCTGAGTTTCCAAAAACGACATGATATTCGAGCAAAAAACATGTTCTAAAATTCTACAACAGATCGACGTCAGAGATATAGGTCTATAGTTTTGCGCATCTGCTCGACGACCCTTCTTGAAGACTGGGACTACCTGTGCTCTTTTCCAATCATTTGGAACCTTCCGTTCCTCTAGAGACTTGCGGTACACGGCTGTTAGAAGGGGGGCAAGTTCTTTCGCGTACTCTGTGTAGAATCGAATTGGTATCCCGTCAGGTCCAGTGGACTTTCCTCTGTTGAGTGATTCCAGTTGCTTTTCTATTCCTTGGACATTTATTTCGATGTCAGCCATTTTTTCGTTTGTGCGAGGATTTAGAGAAGGAACTGCAGTGCGGTCTTCCTCTGTGAAACAGCTTTGGAAAAAGGTGTTTAGTATTTCAGCTTTACGCTTGTCATCCTCTGTTTCAATGCCATCATCATCCCGGAGTGTCTGGATATGCTGTTTCGAGCCACTTACTGATTTAACGTAAGACCAGAACCTCCTAGGATTTTCTGTCAAGTCGGTACATAGAATTTTACTTTCGAATTCACCGAACGCTTCACGCATAGCCCTCCTTACGCTAACTTTGACATCGTTTAGCTTCTGTTTGTCTGAGAGGTTTTGGCTGCGTTTAAACTTGGAGTGAAGCTCTCTTTGCTTTCGCAGTAGTTTCCTAACTTTGTTGTTGTACCACGGTGGGTTTTTCCCGTCCCTCACAGTTTTACTCGGCACGTACCTGTCTAAAACGCATTTTACGATTGCCTTGAACTTTTTCCATAAACACTCAACATTGTCAGTGTCGGAACAGAAATTTTCGTTTTGATCTGTTAGGTAGTCTGAAATCTGCCTTCTATTACTCTTGCTAAACAGATAAACCTTCCGCCCTTTTTTTATATTCCTATTAACTTCCAAATTCAGGGATGCTGCAACGGCCTTATGATCACTGATTCCCTGTTCTGCACTTACAGAGTCGAAAAGTTCGGGTCTGTTTGTTACCAGTAGGTCCAAGATGTTATCTCCACGAGTCGGTTCTCTGTTTAATTGCTCGAGGTAATTTTCGGATAGTGCACTCAGTATAATGTCACTCGATGCTCTGTCCCTACCACCCGTCCTAAACATCTGAGTGTCCCAGTCTATATCTGGTAAATTGAAATCTCCACCTAAGACTATAACATGCTGAGAAAATTTATGTGAAATGTATTCCAAATTTTCTCTCAGTTGTTCTGCCACTAATGCTGCTGAGTCGGGGGGTCGGTAAAAGGAGCCAATTATTAACCTAGCTCGGTTGTTGAGTGTAGCCTCCACCCATAGTAATTCGCAGGAACTATCCACTTCTACTTCACTACAGGATAAACTACTACTAACAGCGACAAACACTCCACCACCGGTTGCATGCAATCTATCCTTTCTAAACACCGTCTGTACCTTTGTAAAAATTTCGGCAGAATTTATCTCTGGCTTCAGCCAGCTTTCTGTACCTATAACGATTTCAGCTTCAGTGCTTTCTATCAGCGCTTGAAGTTCCGGTACTTTACCAACGCAGCTTCGACAGTTTACAACTACAATACCGATTGCTGCTTGGTCCCCGCATGTTCTGACTTTGCCCCGCACCCGTTGAGGCTGTTGCCCTTTCTGTACTTGCCCGAGGCCATCTAACCTAAAAAACCGCCCAGCCCACGCCACACAATCCCTGCTACCCGTGTAGCCGCTTGTTGCGTGTAGTGGACTCCTGACCTATCCAGCGGAACCCGAAACCCCACCACCCTATGGCGCAAGTCGAGGAATCTGCAGCCCACAAGGTCGCAGAACCGTCTCAGCCTCTGATTCAGACCCTCCACTCGGCTCTGTACCAAAGGTCCGCAGTCAGTCCTGTCGACGATGCTGCAGATGGTGAGCTCTGCTTTCATCCCGTTAGCGAGACTGGCAGTCTTCACCAAATCAGATAGCCGCCGGAAGCCAGAGAGGATTTCCTCCGATCCATAGCGACACACATCATTGGTGCCGACATGAGCGACCACCTGCAGATGGGTGCACCCTGTACCCTTCATGGCATCCGGAAGGACCCTTTCCACATCTGGAATGACTCCCCCCGGTATGCACACGGAGTGCACTTTGGTCTTCTTCCCCTCCCTTGCTGCCATATCCCTAAGGGGCCCCATTACGCGCCTGACGTTGGAGCTCCCAACTACCAGTAAGCCCACCCTCTGCGACCGCCCGGATCTTGCAGACTGAGGGGCAACCTCTGGAACAGGACAGGCAGCCATGTCAGGCCGAAGATCAGTATCAGCCTGAGTATCAGCCAGAGACAGAGCCTGAAACCGGTTCGTCAGACAAACTGGAGAGGCCTTCCGTTCAGCCCTCCGGAATGTCTTTCGCCCCCTGCCACACCTTGAGACGACCTCCCACTCTACCACAGGTGAGGGATCAGCCTCAATGCGGGCAGTATCCCGGGCAACCACAGTCGTAGCCCGATCGGGGGATGCGTGGGACGAGCTGGCCGTCCCCGACAAACTCCCATCCGGACCCCCACAGTGATGCCCATTGGCAACAGCCTCAAGCTGTGTGACCGAAGCCAACACTGCCTGAAGCTGGGAGCGAAGGGATGCCAACTCAGCCTGCATCCGAACACAGCAGTTGCAGTCCCTATCCATGCTAAAAACTTGTGCAAAGAACGTCTGAACTAATCTACACAGAGCGCAAACAAATCGACACAAAATTTAAACGGTTATTAAAATACGAGATTGCCTAGTAAATGCAGTAACTTGTGCACTGCTGACACACTGCTCGGCGGCGAAAGGAGACTACGCGAATTTACACTATTCAGGTACTAAAACGCGATGCTACAACTCTCAAATACTATAATACGCCCGAAATTTATGAATTTAACAATGCAAGTACCAAAAACACGCAAATAAATTAAGAATTAAACTATGTAACAAATGAGTGAGCTAGGAGTATACGAGTTGCTACTGCAGCTGCTTATCCAACGGCGGCAGGGAGCACACTGACTGTGACCAACCGACACTGGCCGTTCAAAACAAAAACATAAGACAGACGACTACGCGAATTTACACTATTCAGGTACTAAAACGCGATGCTACAACTCTCAAATACTATAATACGCACGAAATTTATGAATTTAACAATGCAAGTACCAAAAACACGCAAATAAATTAAGAATTAAACTATGTAACAAATGAGTGAGCTAGGAGTATACGAGTTGCTGCTGCAGCTGCTTATCCAACGGCGGCAGGGAGCACACTGACTGTGACCAACCGACACTGGCCGTTCAAAACAAAAACATAAGACAGACGACTACGCGAATTTACACTATTCAGGTACTAAAACGCGATGCTACAACTCTCAAATACTATAATACGCACGAAATTTACGAATTAAACAATGCAAGTAACAAAAACACGCAAAGAAATTAACATACGTTCAATCAGGTGCTGGAATGTGTCTTGGGGAATGGCAGCCCATTCTTGTTGGAGTGCTGTGCTGAGGAGAGGTTTCAACGTCACTCGGTGAGGCCTGGCACGATGTCGGCATCTCAAAACATCCCAAAGGTGTTCTCTAATATTCAGGCCAGGAATCTGTGCAGACCAGTCCATTTCAGGAATGTTATTGTCGTGTAACCACTCTGCCACAGGCCGTGCATAATGAACAGGTGAAATCACCGTTTCTGAATTGCTCTTCAACAGTGGGAAGCAAGAAGGTAATTAAAACATCAATGTAGGCCTGTGATGTGATAGTGTCATGCAAAACAACAAGGGGTGCAAGCTCCCTCCATGAAAAACACGACCACAACGTAACACTACCGGCTCCGAATTGTACTTTTGGCACTAAACATGCTGGCAGATGACGTTCACTGGGCATTCGCCATACCCACATCCTGCCATAGGATCGCCACATTGTGTACCGTGATTCGTCACTCCACACAACGTTTTTCCACTGTTCAATCGTCCATTGTTTACACTCCTTCCACCAAGCAAGGCATTCAAATTCAAATGGCTCTAAGCACTATGGGAGTTAACATCTGAGGTCATAAGTCCCCCAGACTTAGAACTACTTAAACCTAACTAACCTAATGACATCACACACATCCATGCCCGAGGCAGCAGTGAGGTCCCATACTGAAGTGCCTAGAACACCTTGGCCACAGCGGCCGGCCAAGCAAGTCGTTGTTTGGCATTTACCGGCATAAGCATTTCCAGTTTCGGTTCACTGGCAGTGGAACAATAATGAGGTGCAGTGACAGCAGACGAGGAAGTATTGGAGAAGGAAGTATTAGATGAAGATTTCAGGAAAGAATATTCAAAGCTGGAACAGTATGTCAAGTTTGTGTCATTCCAGGGGAAGCTTCTGCATTCATGAGAATGTGATAGGGAGCAGATGGAAAGATTTTTAGAGAAATATGCAGAGTTGTTTAACCTGCCTGGACCATTGCAGCTGTGTCACTAATGCAGAATACAATTCCCACTGGTAATGAACCACCAGTGTATATAAAAACTATTTCAAATTTCACATTATTTCAACCAGTGATGGAGAAATTTATTAAGATTATAGAAGAGAGTAACAGCCCCTGACCAATAGAGAGCCCAGACAGAAGTAACGCTTATAGATTTTGTTGGCATTACAGATATTTAAAGCAAAAGACAGTTGGGGATGCATACACAATGCCTTACATTACGGAAACTCTAGATACTCAGGAGCAATGCAACTGGAAGCAACGCCAGAGGATCAACCCAGCACAGGATTTATGGTCTCCGTTGGTCATTTTCAGTACTAGCGAGTGCCACTGAGATTGAAGAACGCACTGGTGACTTTGCAGCCCCTATTGGACAGTGTGCTACATGGTTTGAAACCGAAATTGTGCACCTGGATGATATTATAGACTTTCCTAAGGACATCCAGGAACACTTGGTAGGGTTATATGATTTAGTCAGCTATGAGCTGCACGACTCCGTTCGGCTAAGTTTCACTTCTATTATAAGAAGTTCTTTGTTTCTGGCATATTATTGGCCAGTAAGAAGTGTGAACCAACCCTCTGTAGTGGGACAACTTGTGTACCACCCCACATTCCATTGTTGGCAAATTAATTTAAGATGGCGGCGATGACGTCATCCAAGATGGCGTCGTGTAGACTTGGCAACAGTGTATGACATTATCCAAGATGGCGGATTTTGCCGGGAAGTTTGAATTTTGGTGGGAAGATAGGTCAATTGGACTACCTCCACTAATGTAACCTTCCAGAAAAAAATTGGCAGGAAATTCAAATTCCAGCAGGATAATGCGTCACACTACGAAAATGGCGGGAAAATAGACCAATTGGGCTACGTCCCCCTCCCTGAGAAAATGGCGGCAAGTTCAAATTCCAGCATGATAATGGTGGGAAAACCGGACTTGTCCTTATTATTATTTAAACAATATCATGCAGGTGTGGTCGCCACGAAGTCCAGGCTCCAACTGGCTTAGTTGACATCGTCGCCACCATGACGTCATCCAAGATAGCGGATTTTGGCGGGAAAATAAGTAAATTAGGGTATGTCCACTAACCTAACACCCAGAAAAATGGCGGGAGGTTTGAATTTTGGTGGGCAAAATAGGCCAATTGGGCTATGACCCATAACCCGACCCTCCAGCAATAATTGGCGCGATATTCAAATTCCAACAGGATAATGTCTCGAAAACTGTACTTGTTTTCATTATTATCATTTTTATCGTTTACTATAATTTATTATTATTTATGATTATTATTTATACCATGCACATGTGTTCGCTACGAGGTCCGGATTCCAACTGTGTTAGTTCATGTCCCTGTCATCAGAGAGTGCTGCCGTGACGTTATTCAAGATGGCGGATTTTGCCGCGAAATTTGAATTTTGGCGGGAAAATAGGTCAAGTGTGCTATGCTCACTACCCTAACTCTCCAATTAAAACAATAAAAAAAAAAGAAAAAAACTGGCCCCAAATTCAAATTCCAACAGGATAATAGCTGCAAAACCGTACTTCTCTTATCATTATTCAGTATTAGCCATTATCATTTATTATCTTTATTATCATTTATTATTATTATTATTATTATTATTATTATTGGCCTACCTCCACTAGAAAATTGCGACAAAAACAAATTCCAACAGGATAATGGCTGCAAAACCGTACTTGTCTTTATTATTATTCATTAACATTTATTATTATTTATTATTATTGGCCTACGTCCACTAGAAAATTGCACCAAATTCAAACATGATAATGTGTCGAAAACTGTACTTCTATTTATTATTATTATCATTTATTATTTATTCAAGATGTCCGATTTCGGCGGGAATAAAGCCATTTGTGTTACATCCATAACAAAAAGCTATCACAAGTTCAAATTCCAACACCATAATCGATCACACGTACGAACTAGTACACATCCTACGAACTTGACTGTCACTTATGTTTTTTCACTGCTAACGTATCAAAATCGCGTCAAATAATACACTACACTTGTACTAACATAATTCACATCCTTTGATTTTGCAAGGAAAAAGGACTGAAGCCTTTATTTCAAGCAGTACTGTCATCACTTGTTCTCCAACAGTATTTAGTACACATCTTCGAGATGGCTACACCCAGTGCGCTCGCCACTAGGTCCAGACTCCAACTGACTTAGTTCAAATCGTCGCCAGCAGAGGAGGCTACCCCCGGCGCCACCGGTCAGCGGTAGCCTGCGCGCACGCCTATGGTCCAACGGCTGCGTAAACATGTTTCACTTGTTCGAACCTTGCCAATTCTGATGTCACGACGGTAGATTGCCTGTTCACCACGTGTATTTGTTCCCTCCCACTCGTTTCACGCCAAAATTGTTCGCCTGAGAGTGGAATCTTACCCAACATCACAATGGTCGGTTAGCGATCCACCACATGGTTTCGTGGTGGACAAACAACACGCTTGGCGCCAAAGTTGTTTGCTGGAGAGTGGATTCTGCCGTGACGTCACACAACCGCCGATCCATCACATGGCGTGCTCAGCAAAGAACGCTCTCGCTAAGTTAACTGAGTCTTCTGTAAATTTGCTAACACCCACATCGCGCATCTAATCTGTCAATTGCCTAAGTACTTAATTGCATTTCACTTTTAATCATATTAAATAATTCAGTTTACAATTTCATATAAGTATGAAAAGTCGTTCAACTATCTAATTTCAACTACTATCAAGGTCCAGACCGCCACCTTTTCCTAGGAACCAGCGCCAACTTTGAATTCTGGCAGTGATGAAAGGTCACTTGTGCTTCCGCCACCAACCTAAGAAAATTGTTGCAAACGAAGCTCATCAGCACTAACATAAGCCTCCAGGACACAACCTCTTCCTATAGCTTTCTGGTAAAAGCACTCAGCCTCCACTAGGCCCATGTATGGAGGAACGAATGTACTTTATTTAGGGATGGAGTATATGTATTACAGAACACACACACTGACATGTCCCACACCATACAGACCTGCATACCACTCCTACATAACTCATTTATAATGCTCTACACACGCGCTTGCTAATTGTAAACAGTTAAAAATAACGCATCGCTCAGCCTACAGACATGCCAATCGCACATAAATAATGCAAAACATTTATGTCGAAATAGCGAAACAACTCCTAATTTTCCGAAATAATTTCATTGCAGACCTGCAAACTGCTCCTAAATAATACAGCACAATGATGTGTAGACACGTCAAGTACTCGTAAACTATTCAAATATCACATATGAAGGCCTACAGACCCGCTCCCGAGATAACGCAATCAACACGCGTAAGCACAGTCCCTAGCCCCCCCTGTCCATTGAGTACCTCAGATGTCAAACCGCGCACAGCCCATGCTCGGCTTTCACAAGTATGAGGTGGCGGCACCTCCCATTCATACGTAACACCTGAGAAATTCCTATCCAAATACGTGTTCACCTACACACACGTGCTGATGTGATCGAGCGGGAGCGCAACCGCGAGCTGCAGCCGAACACAGGCCAAAGTTGTATGTAGGTGCCGTAAATGACCGGGTGTTTATTTGCACAACACGCACTCCAAACAGAGCCGTGCGCATTCGTCCTTACTCGCTACCCTCACTGTAACTGAAGTCATGAAAGACTTTCGCACAGTAGTTGGAAACTCTCCACACCGCTGCCAAACTCTTCTAGTTTCCTTATGTTGTAAGTGTGTTTTATTTAAAAATAATTCAGTGTTATGCTATCCGCAGTAAGAATATGATTTACATAGTGTGATGTCTAGTTTTCTGTGAGAGGTCGTGGATCAGAGCGTCTTAATGCCAATTTAGACTGTGACATAGATGTTGAAGTCGTCGCAGAAAAAGGAATGTTTGGCAGTGTACAAAGCGCGTTAGAAGACAGTGCTTCAAACAAGTAAACAGGGCCACAGTGGGCGTTTCTTGCGATTTACAGTATTGTAGTGGGATACGATCATGCTCCTAGAGTAGAGGTGATGAATCTTTAAACTACCTTCTGTAGTGTATCAATAAGTGTGTATTTAATAGGTTTGTTCGACATAGGGCGCAGTAGCAGCAGCAGTTTGAGGGGTAAATTCAGTGAGGGGCGAAGTATACCGTTAGGGCTGCACGCTGTGCTATTCTGGGAAGCATTGCGAAATCTCTCTATCTCCCTCTCCTACCACCCCATGAACCATGGACCTTGCCGTTGGTGGGGAGGCTTGCGTGCCTCAGCGATACAGATAGCCGTACCGTGGGTGCAACCACAACGGAGGGGTATCTGTTGAGAGGCCAGACAAACATGTGGTTCCTGAAGAGGGGCAGCAGCCTTTTCAGTAGTTGCAGGGGCAACAGTCTGGATGATTGACTGATCTGGCCTTGTAACATTAACCAAAACGGCCTTGCTGTGCTGGTACTGCGAATGGCTGAAAGCAAGGGGAAACTACAGCCGTAATTTTTCCCGAGGATATGCAGCTTTACTGTATGATTAAATGATGATGGCGTCCTCTTGGGTAAAATATTCCGGAGGTAAAATAGTCCCCCATTCGGATCTCCGGGCGGGGACTACTCAAGAGGACGTCGTTATCAGGAGAAAGAAAACTGGCGTTCTACGGATCGGAGCGTGGAATGTCAGATCCCTTAATCGGGCAGGTAGGTTAGAAAATTTAAAAAGGGAAATGGATAGGTTAAAGTTAGATATAGTGGGAATTAGTGAAGTTCGGTGGCAGGAGGAACAAGACTTTTGGTCAGGTGATTACAGGGTTATGAATACAAAATCAAATAGAGGTAATGCAGGAGTAGGTTTAATAATGAATAAAAAAATAGGAGTGCGGGTTAGCTACTACAAACAGCATAGTGAACGCATTATTGTGGCCAAGATAGACACAAAGCCCATGCCTACTACAGTAGTACAAGTTTATATGCCAACTAGCTCTGCAGATGATGAAGAAATTGATGAAATGTATGACGAGATAAAAGAAATTATTCAGGTAGTGAAGGGAGACGAAAATTTAATAGTCATGGGTGACTGGAATTCGTCAGTAGGAAAAGGGAGAGAAGGAAACATAGTAGGTGAATATGGATTGGGGGAAGAAATGAAAGAGGAAGCCGCCTTGTAGAATTTTGCACAGAGCATAACTTAATCATAGCTAACACTTGGTTCAAGAATCATAAAAGAAGGTTGTATACCTGGAAGAATCCTGGAGATACTAAAAGGTATCAGATAGATTATATAATGGTAAGACAGAGATTTAGGAACCAGGTTTTAAATTGTAAGACATTTCCAGGGGCAGATGTGGACTCTGACCACAATCTCTTGGTTATGAACTGCAGATTGAAACTGAAGAAACTGCAAAAAGGTGGGAATTTAAGGAGATGGGACCTGGATAAACTGAAAGCACGAGAGGTTGTAGAGAGTTTCAGGGAGAGCATAAGGGAACAATTGACAGGAATGGGGGAAAGAAATACAGTAGAAGAAGAATGGGTAGCTCTGAGGGATGAAGTAGTGAAAGTAGCAGACGATCAAGTAGGTAAAAAGACGAGGGCTAATAGAAATCCTTGGGTAACAGAAGAAATATTGAATTTAATTGATGAAAGGAGAAAATATAAAAATGCAGTAAATGAAGCAGGCAAAAAGGAATACAAACGTCTCAAAAATGAAATCGACAGGAAGTGCAAAATGGCTAAGCAAGGATGGCTAGAGGACAAATGTAAGGATGTAGAGGCTTGTCTCACTAGGGGTAAGATAGATACTGCCTACAGGAAAATTAAAGAGACCTTTGGAGAGAAGAGAACCACTTGTATGAATATCAAGAGCTCAGATAGAAACCCAGTTCTAAGCAAAGAAGGGAAGGCCGAAAGGTGGAAGGAGTATATAGAGGGTTTATACAAGGGTGATGTACTTGAGGACAATATTATGGAAATGGAAGAGGATGTAGATGAAGATGAAATGGGAGATACGATACTGCGTGAAGAGTTTGACAGAGCACTGAAAGACCTGAGTCGAAACAAGGCCCCGGGAGTAGACAACATTCCATTAGAACTACTGACGGCCTTGGGAGAGCCAGTCCTGACAAAACTCTACCATCTGGTGAGCAAGATGTATGAGACAGGTGAAATACCCTCAGACTTCAAGAAGAATATAATAATTCCAATCCCAAAGAAAGCAGGTGTTGACAGATGTGAAAATTACCGAACAATCAGTTTAATAAGTCACAGCTGCAAAATACTAACGCGAATTCTTTACAGACGAATGGAAAAACTGGTAGAAGCGGACCTCGGGGAAGATCAGTTTGGATTCCGTAGAAATGTTGGAACACGTGAGGCAATACTAACCTTACGACTTATCTTAGAAGAAAGATTAAGAAAAGGCAAACCTACGTTTCTAGCATTTGTAGACTTAGAGAAAGCTTTTGACAATGTTGACTGGAAAACTCTCTTCCACATTCTAAAGGTGGCAAGGGTAAAGTACAGGGAGCGAAAGGCTATTTACAATTTGTACAGAAACCAGATGGCAGTTATAAGAGTCGAGGGGCATGAAAGGGAAGCAGTGGTTGGGAAAGGAGTGAGACAGGGTTGTAGCCTATCCCCGATGTTATTCAATCTGTATATTGAGCAAGCAGTAAAGGAAACAAAAGAAAAATTCGGAGTAGGTATTAAAATTCATGGAGAAGAAGTAAAAACTTTGAGGTTCGCCGATGACATTGTAATTCTGTCAGAGACAGTAAAGGACTTGGAAGAACAGTTGAATGGAATGGACAGTGTCTTGAAAGGAGGATATAAGATGAACATCAACAAAAGTAAAACAAGAATAATGGAATGTAGTTGAATTAAGTCGGGTGATGCTGAGGGAATTCGATTAGGAAATGAGACACTTAAAGTAGTAAAGGAGTTTTGCTATTTAGGGAGTAAAATAACTGATGATGGTCGTAGTAGAGAGGATATAAAATGTAGACTGGCGATGGCAAGGAAATCGTTTCTGAAGAAGAGAAATTTGTTAACATCGAGTATAGATTTAAGTGTCAGGAAGTCGTTTCTGAAAGTATTTGTATGGAGTGTAGCCATGTATGGAAGTGAAACATGGACGATAACTAGTTTGGACAAGAAGAGAATAGAAGCTTTCGAAATGTGGTGCTACAGAAGAATGCTGAAGATTAGATGGGTAGATCACATAACTAATGAGGAGGTACTGAATGGAATTGGGGAGAAGAGGAGTTTGTGGTACAACGTGACTAGAAGAAGGGATCGTTTGGTAGGACATGTTTTGAGGCATCAAGGGATCACAAATTTAGCATTGGAGGGCAGTGTGGAGGGTAAAAATCGTAGAGGGAGACCAAGAGATGAATACACTAAGCAGATTCAGAAGGATGTATGTTGCAGTAGGTACTGGGAGATGAAGAAGCTTGCACAGGATAGAGTAGCATGGAGAGCTGCATCAAACCAGTCTCAGGACTGAAGACCACAACAACAACAACCCTCTCTCTGACTCTGTCTCTCTCTCTCCGCGCTGGACCCCCAACGCAGCTTTGCGTCAACGCACGAGTAGTGGCGTCTATGTGAGTTCTATATCGGATGAAGTTATTTGAGCTTCTATAGTTGTGAACTTTTGTCTGCTGTGGGGAGGGGGGTAGAGAATAACGAAGACAGGATGTTGGGCTTATAGATTTGAATGGACGTGGATCTGTAGTGCTTGTATGTAGTTTGGGGACGCACGACAATGCGCGCATTTCCGCCGAATGGTCAAAACACGGTCCTGTCGCAGTAACTCAGTTCTCTCCGTGTCTAGACGGGCTGCAGAAGGTGGTGGATATAGCTTTGTCCGACTTCTTCTCAGTCCCGACTTAAAATGGTATGATCACATGCGCAAAGCTGTATAAATGGGAGCAGTTGCAAGATGTGTAGGGACTGACTAAGACCATGTTGGATTTTTACTGTAGCAGATAGGTTCTAGAAAGGTGACTCGTTTCGAGATATGATTCACTTGTGGCTGTGACCCTTCTCAATGAGTCATCACCTTTAACTCAGTGGATATATAACGGAACATCTGACATGGTATCGAGACAGAATACGTTACACATACTGGAGAAATATCTAGCGGCGTGAGGAAGTTGCAAATACCGGTCACATACTGCGTTCCTTAGCCGAATGACTTTCAAAATTCATTGGGAGGGTGTGTGATATGTCTGCATTTGAGGATAAGGTTTATAAAGTATATCTGTTTGTGTAAAGGAAATGTCTATGTGCTGTTGTAGGAGGTGTGTGGATTTGACTTAGGGTACTGTGATAGCGAAGGGAAGAGTATGTCTAGTGCTAAGGAAGGTACAGGTATTTCCAGAGCCCAGCGTTCAACAGAGTGTATTTCCAATACTTCGCTCATTGCCAAATACCGTTCAGTTGAGACCTAGATCGTAAGATTTAATTGTAGGTATAATGATAGAAGAAATATGTGAGGCGTTTTCTAGAATGTGTTCGTGTATGCAAAGTCTGTGGTGGTATTGATTCGCGTTCCCACGTTAATAGTAGCGGTCTTCGGAATGCAGAGGCCTATTGGAGTGTGGGAATGTATGATACTTAACTTTACCATGTTCTAGACGACCGAATAGCGAACTAAGTATGCGCCTGGCTGTTTTGGTGATGAAGTGTAACTTTGAGAAGATGGCCCATTTGCGGTGGAGCGTTATTCCCATCCATGTAAATTGTTCGGTCGTCTGCTTCTGCACATTTGATGCCTTTATTTAGTTGAGGGAATATGGGTTGTGGTGTGTTGGACACACGTTTGCCTGTTCTCTAGACGTGGGAACGACCATAGTTGGTTTGTAGAGAATATTGATCATCTAAGATCTGTTAGATGACCGACTTCGGCATTCAAGAGCGCGAATATCAGTTTACTTGTTCCTAGTTAGTCAATGGTATACAGCATGCTGCACACCGCTAAAGTTTGGTGTTTGTGGAGAAATAATTTACCGTGTATATGTTGTGCATTATGCTGTGTTAGCGATCGGGAGGCTAGTGCGGTGTTCTTGATATCGAGAAGTACAGCGAAAATTGACGGTACTCGGTGATATATTCCCTGGATGGAGATCGGTTTGACGGTCCAATATTCTTGCGAGTATCGTTTGTATTTGATGACCTGTACACAAGTTTGCGATGTTTAGTTGTCTGTGTAAAATGGTGATCAGTGTAAAATAGTTTATTACCATTGAGTGTAGCGTCTGTAGAAAGAAAGAACAGGTCGGTGGTGTATAGATTGAGGGAACTGTCCGTCCAAATTAGCAATCTTTGCAAAATAACGAGAGAGAGAGCCCCAGAAAGAAGAGGTGGATGGTGCTTCGATAGCGACGGCGTTAGTAATTCGACTGGTAAATGCGATAAGAGCTAATGAGAATGCTCGATTGATTGTGATGTGACATAGGAGCGGTGAGAACATTTGTGTATGTTGCGAGCAGGAAGGCTATCACATTAAGTCCGGGAGGCAAACTGGAAGAGGCGATATTTTGGTAAACAGGTTCTGTTATGGGAAGAATTTTCACGCATACAAGCTGAGGCATGAAGAAAGCAAGCGTTTGCTATTTCTGGGACGCTATACAGTTCCGAAAGGTCGACTTAGCTCTTATATTTTGCAAAGAGATGTGAAGTAAGAATAATGTGGAGAACGTTTTAGATGGCAAGTCGTCACGCAGACGTTTCGCGGCGAGGCGAGAGCCGTGCTGTGTAGTTAAGTATGGTTAAATGTGTGTGTGTGTCAACACACCCTGCCTTCAACAGCAGAGACAAGAGGCACCTGGAGATGTCTGGAATATGAGACTGGTGTGAGCGCTGCTTGGAGTGCAACTTTCACCGGTTTTCGGAGGCGGTGGCTGGCGGGTCCGACGGAGTGTGGGGGCCCAAGCTGTGACTGCCTCACTTCGTGGGGGTTGTGGCGCGTGTGGTGAACGGTCAGTCAATCGTCACTTATGGTCCGTTAGAATCGCTAAGGGGGAAAAGCAGGTTTTTCTATTGTGGGATGGAATTCTGAAGCGTCTTCACCGGACCACAGTTAGAGTGAGGTTAGCGTGGAAGGCCAAAGGCGTGCGGCTCTGCTTGGAGCGCGCATTGTATAAATAAATGCCAGGTCATTAACGGCACCTACATACAACTTTGGCCTGCGTTCGGCTGCAGCTCGCGGTTGCGCTCCTGCCCAATCACATCAGCACGTGTGTGTAGGCGAACACGTATTTGGAAAGGAATCTCTCAGGTGTTACGTATGAATGGGAGGTGCCGCCACCTCATACTTGCGGAAGCCGAGCAGGGGCTGTGCGTGGTTTGACATCTGAGGTATACGTCACTTATCACCTAGTCCTGTGTACTCAATGGACAGGGGGGGCTGTGGACTGTGCTTATGCGCGTTGATTGCATTATCTCGGGAGCGGGTCTGTAGGCCTTCATATGTGATATTTGAATAGTTTACGAGTACTTGACGTGTCTACACATCATTCTGCTGTATTATTTAGGAGCAGTTTGCAGGTCTGCAATGAAATTATTTCGGAAAATTAGGAGTTGTATCGCTATTTGGACATAAATGTTTTGCATTATTTATGTGCGGTTGGCATGTCTGTAGGCTGTGCGATGCATTATTTTTAACTGTTTACAATTAGCAAGCGCGTGTGTAGAGCATTATAAATGAGTTATGTAGGAGTGGTATGCAGGTCTGTATGGTGTGGGACATGTCAGTGCGTGTGTTCTGTGATACATATACTCCATCCCTAAATAAAGTACATTCGTTCCTCCATACATGGGCCTAGTGGAGGCTGAGTCCTTTTACCAGAAAGCTATAGGAAGAGGTTGTGTCCTGGAGGCTTATGTTAGTGGTGATGAGCTTCGTTTGCAACAATTTTCTTAGGTTGGCGGCGGAAGCACAAGTGACCTTCCTTTACTGCCAGAATTCAAAGTTGGCGCTGGTTCCTAGGAAAAGGTGGCGGTCTGGACCTTGAAAGTAGTTGAAATTAGATAGTTGAACGGCTTTTCATACTTACACGAAATTGTAAATTGAATTATTTAATATGATTAAAAGTGAAATGCAATTAAGTACTTAGGCAATTGATAGCTTAGATGCGCGATGTGGATGTTAGCATATTTACTTAAGACTATGTGCGGCGCATGTGTGGAGGTAGCGATCGAGGTTGTGTGGTGTAAGCGGTCGGACGCCCGCGGTGGGTCGACGCGACGCGTGTCCGGTTGTAACGCCCGCGCGCGAGAGAGCAGACGATCGTGACTCAGTTAACTTAGCGAGAGCGTTGTTTGTTGAGCACGCCATAGATTGACCGGCAGTTGTGTGACGCCAGGGCAGATTCCACTCTCCAACAAACAACTTTGGGCCAAGTGTGTTCTTTGTCCACCACGAAACCATGTGGTGGAATGCTAACCGACCATTGTGACGTTGGGGAAGATTCCACTCTCAGGCGAACAAGTTTGGCGGAAACGAGTGGAAGGGACGAATACACGTGGTGAACAGAGAATCTTCCGTTGTAACATCAGAATTGGCAGGTTCGAACGAGCAAAACATGTTTACGCAGCCGTTGGACCATGGCCGTGCGCGCAGGCTACCGCTGACCGGTGGCGCCAGGGGTAGCCTCCTCTGCTGGCGACGATTTGAACCAAGTCAGTTGGAGTCTGGACCTAGTGGCGAGTGCACTGGGTGTCGCCATCTCGAAGATGTGTACTAAATACTGTTGGAGAACAAGTGATGACAGTACTGCTTGAAATAAAGACTTCAGTCCTTTTTCCTTGCAAAATCAAAGGATGTGAATTATGTTAGTACAAGTGTAGTGTATTATTTGACGCGATTTTGATAGGTTAGTAGTGAAAAAACATAAGTGACAGTCAAGTTCGTAGGATGTGTACTAGTTCGTACGTGTGATCGATTATGGTGTTGGAATTTGAACTTGTGACAGATTTTTGTTATGGATGTAACACAAATGGCTTTATTCCCGCCGAAATCGGACATCTTGAATAAAGAATAAACGATAATACATGATAATAATAATAAATAGAAGTAGAGTTTTCGAGACATTATCGTGTTGGAATTTGAATTTAGCGCAATTTTCTAGTGGAGGTAGGCCAATAATAATAAATAATAATAATAAATGATAATGAATAATAATAAAGAAAAGTACGGTTTTGCAGCCATTATCCTGTTGGAATTTGTTTTTGTCGCAATTTTCTAGTGGAGGTAGGCCAATAATAATAAATATTAATAAATGATAGTAAATGATAATAAATAATAATAAATGATAGTAAATGATAATAAATAATAATAAATGATAGTAAATGATAATAAATAATAATAAATGATAGTAAATGATAATAAATAATAATAAATGATAGTAAATGATAATACATGATAATAATAAAGGCAAGTACAATTTTCGAGACATTATCATGTTGGAATTTGAATTTAGCGCAATTTTCTAGTGGAGGTTGTTGTTGTTGTTGTTGTCTTCAGTCCTGAGACTGGTTTGATGCTGCTCTCCATGCTACCCTATCCTGTGCAAGCTTCTTCATCTCCCAGTACTTACTGCAACCTACATCCTTCTAAATCGGCTTAGTGTATTCATCTCTTGGTCTCCCTCTACGATTTTTACCCACCACGCTGCCCTCCAAAGCTAAATTTGTGATCCCTTGATGCCTCAGAACATGTCCTACCAACCGGTCCCTTCTTCTAGTCAAGTTGTGCGACAAACTCCTCTTATCCCCAGTTCTATTCAATACCTCCTCATTAGTTACGTGATCTACCCATCTAATCTTCAGCATTGTTCTGTAGCACCACATTTCAAAAGCTTCTATTCTCTTCTTGTCCAAACTATTTACCGTCAATATTTCACTTCCATACATGGCTACACTCCATACAAATACTTTCAGAAACGACTTCCTGACACTTAAATCTATACTCGATGTTAACAAATTTCTCTTCTTCAGAAACATTTTTCTTACCATTGCCAGTCTACATTTTATTTCCTCTCTACTCCGACCATCATCAGTTATTTTGCTCCCCAAATAGCAAAACTCCTTTACTACTTTAAGTGTCTCATTTCCTAATCTAATTCCCTCAGCATCACCCGACTTAATTCGACTACATTCCATTATCCTCGTTTTGCTTTTGTTGATGTTCCTCCTTTCAAGACACTGTCCATTCCGTTCAACTGCTCTTCCAAGTCCTTTGCTGTCTGTGACAAAATTACAATGTCATCGGCGAACCTCAAAGTTTTTATTTCTTCTCCATGGATTTTAATACCTACTCCGAATTTTTCTTTTGTTTCCTTTACTGCTTGCTCAATATACAGATTGAATAACATCGGGGACAGGCTACAACCCTGTCTCAATCCCTTCCCAACCACTGTTTCCCTTACATGTCCCTCGACTCTTATAACTACCATCTGATTTCTGTACAAATTGTAAATAGCCTTTCGCTCCCTGTGTTTTACCACTGCCATCTTTAGAATTTGAAAGAGAGTATTCCAGTCAACATTGTCAAAAGCTTTCTCTAAGTCTACAAATGCTAGAAACGTAGGTTTGCCTTTCCTTAATCTATTTTCTAAGATAAGTCGTAGGGTCAGTATTGCCTCAAGTGTTCCATCATTTCTGCAGAATCCAAACTGCTCTTCCCCGAGGTCGGCTTCTACCAGTTTTTCCATTCGTCTGTAAAGAATTCGCGTTAGTATTTTGCAGCTGTGACTTATTAAACTGATAGTTCGGTAATTTTCACATCTGTCAACACCTGCTTTCTTTGGGATTGGAATTATTATATTCTTCTTGAAGTCTGAGGGTATTTCACCTGTCTCATACATCTTGCTCACCAGATGGTAGAGTTTTGTCAGGACTGGCTCTCCCAAGGCCGTCAGTAGTTCCAATGGAATGTTGTCTACTCCCGGGGCATTGTTTCGACTCAGGTCTTTCAGTGCTCTGTCAAACTCTTCACGCAGTATCGTACCCCCATTTCATCTTCATGTACATCCTCTTCAATTTCCATAATATTGTCCTCAAGTACATCGCCCTTGTATAGACCCTCTATATACTCCTTCCACCTTTCTGCTTTCCCTTCTTTGCTTAGAACTGGGCTTCTATCTGAGCTCTTGATATTCATACAAGTGGCTCTCTTTTCTGCAAAGGTCTCTTTAATTTTCCTGTAGGCAGTATCTATCTTACCCCTAGTGAGATAAGCCTCTACATCCTTACATTTGTCCTCTAGCCAACCCTGCTTAGCCATTTTGCACTTCCGGTCAATCTCATTTTTGAGACGTTTGTATTCCTTTTTGCCTGCTTCATTTACTTCATTTTTATATTTTCTCCTTTCATCAATTAAATTCAATATTTCTTCTGTTACCCAAGGATTTCTACTAGCCCTTGTCATTTTGCCTACTTGATCCTCTGCCGCCTTCACCACTTCATCCCTCAGAGCTACCAATTCTTCTTCTACTGTATTTATTTCCCCCATTCCTGTCAATTGTTCCCTTATGCTCTCCCTGAAACTCTGTACAACCTCTGGTTTAGTCAGTTTATCCAGGTCCCATCTCCTTGAATTCCCACGTTTTTGCAGTTTCTTCAGTTTTAATCTACAGTTCATAACCAATAGATAGTGGTCAGAGTCCACATCTGCCCCTGGAAATGTCTTACAATTTAAAACCTGGTTCCTAAATCTCTGTCTTACCATTATATAATCTATCTGATACCTTTTAGTATCTCCAGGATTCTTCCATGTATACAACCTTCTTTTATGATTCTTGAACCAAGTGTTAGCTATGATTAAGTTATGCTCTGTGCAAAATTCTACAAGGCGGCTTCCTCTTTCATTTCTCTCCCCAAATCCATATTCACCCACTATGTTTCCTTCTCTCTCTTTTCCTACTCTCGAATTCCAGTCACCCATGACTATTAAATTTTCGTCTCCCTTCACTATCTGAATAATTTCTTTTATCTCGTCATACATTTCATCTATTTCTTCATCATCTGCAGAGCTAGTTGGCATATAAACTTGTACTACTGTAGTAGGCATGGGCTTCGTGTCTATCTTGGCCACAATAATGCGTTCACTATGCTGCTTGTGGTAGCTTACCCGCACTCCTATTTTTTTTACTCACTATTAAACCTACTCCTGCATTACCCCTATTTGATTTAGTATTTATAACCCTGTATTCACCTGACCAAAAGTCTTGTTCCTCCTGCCACCGAACTTCACTAATTCCCACTATATCTAACTTTAACCTATACATTTCCCTTTTTAAATTTTCTAACCTACCTGCCCGATTAAGAGATCTGACATTCCAGACTCCGATCCGTAGAGCGCCAGTTTTCTTTCTCCTGATAACGACGTCCTCTTGAGTAGTCTCCGGAGATCCGAATGGGGGACTATTTTACCTCCGGAATATTTTATCCAAGAGGACGCCATCATCATTTAACCATACAGTAAAGCTGTATGCCCTCCGGAAAAATTATGGCTGTAGTTTCCCCTTGCTTTCAGCTGTTCACAGTACCAGCACAACAATGCCGTTTTGGTTAGTGTTACAAGGACAGATCAGTCAATCATCCAGACTGTTGCCCCTGCAACTACTGAAAAGGCTGCTGCCCCTCTTCAGGAACCACACGTTTGTCTGGCCTCTCAACAGATACCCCTCCGTTGTGGTTGCACCTACGGTACGGCCATCTGTCTCACTGAGGCACCCATGCCTCCCCACCAACGGCAAGGTCCATAGTTCATGGGGTTAGGCTAGAGGAGGTAGGCCAATAATAATAAATAATAATAATAAATGACAATAAATGATAATGAATGATAACAAATGATAATGAATGATAATGAATAATAATGAATAATGATAAAGAAAAGTACGGTTTTGCAGCCATTATCCTGTTGGAATTTGTTTTTGTCGCAATTTTCTAGTGGAGGTAGGCCAATAATAATAAATAATAATAAATGGTAGTAAATGATAATAAATAATAATAAATGATAGTAAATGATAATACATGATAATAATAAAGGCAAGTACAGTTTTCGAAAATTATCCGGTTGGAATTTGAATTTCGCGCCAATTTTTTCTGGGGGTTAGGTTAGTGGACATACCCCAATTGACCTAATTTCCTGTCAAAATCCGCCATCTTGTATGAGGTCAAGGTGGCGCTCTCTGGTGTCGACGATATCAACTAAGCCAGTTGAAGCCTGGACCTCGTGGCGAACACACCTGCATGATATTGTTTAAATGATAATAAAGAGAAGTCCGGTTTTCCCACCATTGTCGTGCTGAAATTTGTGCTTGCCACCATTTTCTCAGGGAGGGGGCTTAGGTAAGTGGACGTAGCCCAATTGGTCTATTTTCCCTCCATTTTCGTAGTGTGATGCATTACCCTGCTGGAATTTCAATTTCCAGCCAATTTTTTTCTGGAAGGTTAGGTTTGTGGAGGTAACCCAATTGACCTATCTTCCCTCCAAAATTCAAATTTCCCGCCAAAATCCACCATCTTGGATGATGTCATGCACTGTTGCCAAGCCTACATGACGCCATCTTGGATGACGTCATCGCCGCCATGTTGAATAAATTTGGCAACAACGGAATGTGGGGTGGTACACAGGTTGTCCCACTTTTACCCTCAATTTGTATAACCTGTGCGGGAATTCCCAACACCTCAGAAAGAGGTAGGATAGCTATTATTATAGGAAATTTGTGCCAGTATTTGCAGAAATAGCAAGATCCCTTACACATTTACCGAAGAAAGTTGTGTAGTTTCACTAAACTCTTGAATGCAAAGTGGCCTTTGTGTTATTAAAGGATTTATTGACCACAGGTCCCATCCTCGCTTAACTGGATTATGATGAACAATTTATATACATTGTGAGGTGGGCTCTGATTGTTGCCAGCATCAACAATCAGAGCCTTAACTGTATAAGGGGGGCTATGCTCCAGACTGAACGCTGAAAGGCATAATCAGTCTTAAATGATGATGATGATGATGATGTGAGGTGGGCAGTTATGTCTTGGGGTCCTTTCTGAGTCAGGAAACTGACAAAAGATGGCACCTGGTAGCTCATACTTCTGGACACCTAAGGCAGAAAAAAAGTGATTCAACTACTGAAAAAGAGATACTCAGTTTGCCCTAAGTAATCACATAGTTCCGTTGCTACTTGCATGGTTGATATTTTAAAGTTGTAACAGATCATGCAACGCTGAAATAGCTTCTTGGCCTCAAGGCTATGTCTAATCACTTGGCTCAGTGGTCTTTAAAGTTAAGTTATCTCGAATTTGAAGTCGTACATCATCCTTGGAAGAATCATGGTAATGGACATGGGATGAGTGGCAAGATATACACCATGGTACATATTGATATATTTGCAGATGAGTAGTGGTAGGCTCAGGCTGCTGACCGAGAGTGGCAATAATTCACGCTGCACGCTCAGCTGAGTGCTGACAACGGAATATTATGCTAATCCGAACTGAAGTTGACACATAGTCGTGTTCTGCGAGAGTACACGATGAGGGAGACATATGGTTCTGTCTAGACAGGGCATAGAGACTGACAAGTTACAGAATGGTGAGTCTGCATCTCGTGGCTTAGTGGCTAGTGTTACTGCCTCTAGATCATGGGTCCTGGGTTCAATTCTCGGCGGGCTTGGGGATCTTCTCTGCCTGTGGACTGGGTGTTTGTGTTGTCCTCATCATTTCATCATCATCATCATTCGTGAAAGTGACTAGATTGGACTGTGTAAAGACTGGTACTCTGTATGGGCACTGATGACCGCTCAGTGTTGAGTGTCCCACAAACCAAACATCGTCATCATCACAGATTGGTGCAATGTGTTGGCAGCCCATGGGCATGATCTCAGCTGCACCAAAACCTGTCTTGTCTTGTACAAACGCTGGCCTTGAAGTTAGCTGGAGAAGTGAACCTCAACTGGGCTTGAAATTGGCGTCCATTGTGTGCTGGCTCCCACAGTGAGGTTGCCAATGTTCTTCTACTATCTCAACTGGACCACTAGCCAGAGGTCCAGCATCAGCTTGGTCAGGTTTGGCGCTGAGATAACGTCCTCATAGCTCTGTGCCACTGGGGCCCTCCAGCAAGGTTATACAAATATTCTGAAGTAATATGGTCCCTAACGTGTACTATAAGCGTACACACTAATACTGCATGCTTAGGAATCCTGACACATCCACAGTCCCACATTTCATCTTCATCTTCATCTACATGATTACTCTGCTATTCACAATAAAATGCCTAGCAGAGGGATCAATGAACCACCTTCAAGCTGTTTCTCTATCGTTCCAGTCTCGAATGGCGCGCGGTAAAAACGAGCACTTAAATCTTTCTGCACGAGCCCTGATTTCTCTTTTTTTATCGAGATGATCATTTCTCCCTATGTTGGTGGGTGCCAACAGAATGTTTTCGCTATCGGAGGAGAAAACTGGTGACTGAAATGTCATGAAAAAATCCCGTCGCAACGAAAAACGCCTTTGTTTTAATTTTTGCTACTCCAATTCACGTATCATGTCTGTGGCACTATCTCCCCTATTTCGCGATAATACAAAACGATCAGCCCTTCTTTGTACTTTTTCTATGTCATCCGTCAGTCCCACCTGATGCGGATCCCACACCGCACAGCAATACTCCAGAGTAGGGCGGACAAGTGTGATGTAAGCAGTCTCTTTAGTAGACCTGTTGCACCTTCCAAGTGTTCTGCCAATGAATCAGAGTCTTTGGTTTGCTCTACCCACAACATTATCTATGTGATCGTTCCATTTTAGGTTATTTGTAATTGGAATCCCTAAGTATTTAGTTGAATTTACAGCCCTCAGATTTGTGTGACTTATCGAGTAATCGAAATTTAATGGATTTCTTTTTGTATTCTTGTGAATAACTTCACACTTTTCTTTATTCAGGGTCAATTTCCACTTTTCGCACCATTTTATCTAAATCACTTTGCAATTCGTTTAGGTCATTCTATGACTTTACAAGACTGTAAATGGCAGAATCATCTGCAAAAAATCAAAGACGGCTACTAAGATTGTCTCCTATATCGTTAATATAGATCAGGAACAATAGAGGACCTATAACACTTCCCTAGGGAACGGCGGATATTACTTCTGTTTTACTTGATGACTTCCCGTCTATTACTACGAACTGTGTCCATTGCGACAGGAAATCACGAATCCAGTCGCACAACTGAGGCGATATTCCATAGGCACGCAGTTTGTGAGAAGACGCTTGTGAGGAACGGTGTCGAAAGCCTTATGTAAATATGAAAATATGGAATCAATTTGACATCCCCTGTCCATAGCACTCATTACTTCATGAGTATAAAGATCTAGTTGTATTTCGCAAGAGCGATATTTTCTGAATCCGTGCTTACTATGTATCAATAAATCGGTTTCTTCGATGTACTTCATAATGTTCGAATACAGTATATGTTCCAGAAACCTACTGCATATCGACGTTAATGATTTGGGCCTGTAATTCAACGGATTACTCCTACTTCCCTTTTTGGGTATTGGTGTGACTTGAGCAATTTTCCAGTCTTTGGGTACGAATCTTTCTGTAAGCGAGCGGTTGTATATAATTGCTAAATATGGAGCTATTGTATCAGCATACTCTGAGAGGAAACTGACTGGCATACAATCTGGACCAGAAGCCTTGCCTTTATTAGGTGATTTAAACTGCTTTGCGACACCGAGGATATCTACTTCTAGGTTCCTCATTTGGCAGTTGTTCTTGAGTGGAATTCAGAAATATTTACTTCGTCTTCTTCGGTGAAGGAGTTCGGAAAACCGTGTTTAATAACTCTACTTTAGTGGCACTGTCATTAATGACTTCACCGTTGTTATTGTGCAGTGAAGGTATTGATTACGTCTTGCCACTGGTATGCTTTATGTATGACCAGAATCTCTTTGGGTTTTATGCCAGATTTCGAGACAGAGTTTCGTTATGGAAATTGTTAACAGCGTCTCGAATAGAAGTACACGCTATATTTCGAACTTCTGTAAAACTTTGCCAGTCTTGGGGATTTTTCGTTCTTTTAAATTTCTCATGCTTTTTTTCGCTGCTTCTGCAACAGTGATCTGACAGCTTTTGTGTACCATGGGGATCAGTGCCATCACTTATTAATTTGTGTGATATCTCTCAATTGCTGCCGATACTAACTCTTGGAAATCATTCCACAACCTTTCTACGCTTACATGACCAGATCGAAAGGAGTGAAGACTGTCTCTTAAAACGGCGTTAAGAGAATTTTTATCAGCTTCTTTAAATATATATAGTTTTCGTTTCTTTTTGATGGTTATAGGTGTTACGGCCTTCAGCCTATCAGCTACTGCCTTGTAGTCGCTAATCCCTGAATTCGTCACGATACTCACTGTTTGTCCAGGATTATTTGTTGCTAAGAGGTCAATATGCTTTCGCAACCATTTACGCTTCGAGTGGACTCATGAACTACTGTTTCAAAATAATTTTCTGAGAAAGCATTCATTGCAATTTCGGATGACGTTTTATGGCTGCCGCCGGCTCTAAACGTATAATTTTTCCATCATATCGAGGGTAGATTGAAGTCACTGTATGAGTGGGGTACCTATTTGAAATGAGTACCAAGTTTCCTTTGTACTGTTCAGCTACTATATCTTCTGAGTCGGGGGGTCGGTAAAATGATCCAATTAATAGTTTAGTCCGATTGTCAAGTATGACCTCTACCCATATTATTTCGCAGGAACTATCTACTTCGGCCGGCCAGAGTGGCCGAGCGGTTCTAGGCACTACAGTCTGGAGCCGCGCGACCGCTACGGTCGCAGGTTCGAATCCTGCCTCGGGCATGGATGTATGTGATGTCCTTAGGTTAGTTAGGTTTAAGTAGTTCTAAGTTATAGGGGACTGATGACCTCAGAAGTTAAGTCCCATAGTGCTCAGAGCCATTTGAACGATGTTGAACTATTTACTTCAATTTCACTACAAGGCAAACTACTTCTGACAGCAATAAATACTCCATCACCAACTGTATTTAATCTCCCGGCAAACAATGCCATACGATCATTCCCATTTCCATATCCTTTCTGAACACTGTTAGTTTGAAAAAAATTCTGCTGAAGTTATTTCCAGCTTTAGGCAGCTTTCTGTACCTTTAACTATTTGAGCTTCAGTGCTTTCTATAAGGGCTTGGAGCTCTGGTTCTTTCCCACCACAGCTACGACAATTTACAACAACAATACCGGTCGTTTCTACAACTATCTTACTATGTTTTACCTGTCCCCTTTTAGACGGACGCACTTTCTGTGGTTCCCTGAGACCCTCTAACCTAAAAAACCGCCCAATCCCTTCCACACAGCCCCCGCTACGCGTGTAGCCGCTTCCTGTGTGTAGTGGACCCCTGACCTATTAAGCGGAACCCGGAAACCCACCACTCGATGGCGCAAGTCAAGGAATCTGCAGCCTGCACGGTCACAGAATCACCTGGGTCACTGATTCAGACCCTCCGCTCGGCTCTGCACCAAAGGACCACAGTCGGTTCTATCGACGATGCTGAAGATGGTGAGCTCTGCCTTAATATCGCAAGCAAGACTGGCAGACTTAACCATTTCCGCTAGCCGCCTGATACCAGAGAGAATCTCCTCCGATCCAAAGTGACACACGTCGTTGGTACTGACATGACCACCACCTGCAGTTGGCTCTACCCTGTGCTCTTCACAGCATCCGGTAGCACCTTTTCCACATCCGGAATGACTTCCCCGGTATACACACGGAGTGCATACTGGCTTCCTTCCCCTCCTTGGCAGCCATGTTCCCAAGTGGCCTCATTACGCGCCTAACGTTGGAGCTCCCAACTACCAGCAAACCCAACCTCTGTGAATGCTCAGACCCTGCAGGCCGAGAAGCTTCTTCTGGAACAGGGTAGACGACTGCATCCGGCTCAGAGACATTGTCAGCCACAGAAAACGCCTGAAACCTGTTCGTCAAACGAACTGGGGAGGCCCTACGATCGGCCCCTCAGAAAGTTTATCGCTGCCTGCCAGACTCTGGAATGATCTCCTACTCGACCATGGGTGAGGGGTCACCTCAGTGCAGGCAGTATCCAGGGAGGCCACAGCAATGGACCGATTGGGGGACACATGGGACATGCGTGGTGTCCCTCGCATCCCCACATGTGACCCCCCACAGTGATGCCTCTTGGCAGCAGCCTCAAGCTGTGTACGGTAGCCAACGCAGCCTGGAGCTGTGAGCGAAGGGCCGCCAACTCAGCTCACATTTGTGAATGCCATTTCCCAAGGTTCAATAAAAATTGTGGGTAGTGACTGTAACTGCTGACAAGATGAACTATGCTGTGATTTTGGATAAATAGTTAAGTGGCCGTGCGGTTATAGGCGCTGCAGTCTGTAACCGCGAGACCACTACGGTCGCAGGTTCGAATCCTGCCTCGGGCATGGATGTGTGTGATGTTCTTAGGTTAGTTAGGTTTAACTAGTTCTAAGTCCTAGGGGACTAATGACCTCAGAAGTTGAGTCCCATAGTGCTCAGAGCCATTTTTTTTTTGTAGTCTTTCCCTGATGTTGTAGTCTTGGGGACAAGTTCCAGACTGCCAGCTGGAGGGTGGTGGTTGGTGCTGTAGGGCCCAGTGGCTCAGAGAGCACGTTAGCTCAGCCCCAAACCTGTCCAGGCTGCAGCTAGACCTCTAGCTAGTGGTCCCATCGAGATAGCAGAAGAACATTGGCAACCTCAGTGTGGAAGCTCCGTTGTGGTGGACTATCCAGGCTGGCTTCAAGGCCAGGTTTTATACAAGACAAGACAGTTTTGTTGCAGCTGAGATCATGCTCATGGGCTGCCAAAGCATTGCACCAATCTGTGAAGATGACGATGTCTGGTTTGTGGGGCACTGAACTGCGTGGTCATCAGTGCCTATACAAAGTCCTAATCTTTATACAGTCCATTCTAGCCACTTTCACAAATGATGATGAAATGATGAGGACAACAGAAACACCCAGTCCACGGGTAGAGAAAAACCCCAACCCAGCAGGGAATCGAACCTGGGACGTGTGATCCAGAGGCAGCAACGCTAACTACTAGACAACGAGCTGCAGACGCACCGTTCTGTAACACGTCAGTCTCTATGCCCTGCCAAGACAGAACCATATGCCTCCCTCATCGTGTACTCTCGCAAAACATGACTATGTGTCGACTTCACTATGTTGTTTAGCATAATATTCCGTTGTCATCACTCAGCTGAGCTTGCAGCGTGAATTATTTCCAGTCTTGGTCAGCAGCCTGAGCATTTCACTACTCATCTGCAAATATACCAATATGTACCATGGTGTATATCTTGCTACTCAACCCATATGCATTGCCATGATGCTTCTGAGGATGATGTATGACTTCAAAATCGAGCTGACTTAACTTTAAAGGCCACTGAGCCAAGTGATTATACAGATACTTAAGGCCAAGAAGCTATTTCAGCGCTGCATGATCTGTTACAACTTTAAAATATCAACCATGCAAGTAGCGAAGGAAATATGACCACTTAGATCAAACTGAGCATCTCTTTTTCAGTAGTTGAGTAATTTTTTTCTGCCTTAGATGCCTGGAAGCATGAGCTATCAGGTGCTATCTTCCGTCAGTTTCCTGACTCAGAAAGAACCCCAAGACATGACTTCTCGCCCGCAATGTCTATAAACTGTTCCTCTTAATCCAGGAAGGCGAGGACGGGACCAGTGGTCAATAAATCCCTTAACAACACAAAGGATTCTTTGCATTCCAGAGTCCAGTGAAACTACACACCTTTCTTCAGTAAATGTGTAAGGGATCTTGCTATTTCTGCAAATTCTGGCACAAATTTCCTATAACAATTAGCTATCCTACCTCTTTCTGAGGTGTTGGGAATTCCCACACAGGTTATACAAGTTGAGGGTCGGTTCACACTTCTTACTGGCCAATAATATGCCCCAAACAGAGAACTTCTTGTGATAGAAGTGAAACTTTGCCGAACGCAGTCGTGCAGTTCATAGCTGACTAAATCGCATAACCCTACCATGTGTTCTTGGATGTACTTGGAAAAGTCTATAATATCATCCAGGTGCACTGTGCGGCATACCGTCCAATAGGCGTTCTTCAATCTCAGTGGCATTCGCTAGTACTGAAAATGACCTACCGAGACCAAAATCTAAAAGCGTTACTTCTGTCTGGGCTCCTTTCTGGTCAGGGGCTGCTATTTCCTTTTATAATCTTAATAAATTTCTCCATCACTGGTTGCGGTGATGTGGAATTTGATAAGCTATTCTATACGGTGGTTCATTCCCACTGGAAATCCTATGCTGCATTAGTGACATAGCTGCAATGGTCCATTCGGGTTAAACAACTCTGCATATTTCTCTAATAATCCTTCCATCTCCTCTGTATCGCATTCTCCTAAATGAAGAAGCTTCCTCTGGAGTGACGCTGACTTGACAGACTGTTCCAGCTTCGAATATTGTTTCCTGAAATCTTCATCTAATACTTCCTACTCCAATACCTCCTAGTCAGCTATCACTGCACCACATTATCGCTCCTCTTCAAGTGACCCGAAACTGTCCATGCTTCTGTCATCTCTTGCAAAACTGCGGTGAATAAAACACTGTACCTCACCCAAGTCTTCGTTTTTCATCAGGGGTTCAGCCAAACACAACATATTAAATGGCATGTTCACTCTTATGTCCACGCAAGTTATCTTGTCTGTACCTTTTGTTGCTATATCCCACGAGTCTAAGAGACCTTGTACGCAGTTTAATCAGCTTCCCTTATATCTAGGGTGTGTCTTGCGTCTGTTTGGTTCTTTCAGCAGTAAAACCAAGATGAAGCGATGTCCCATCTAGCTCCACTACGGACTGTTGTAGACAGACTTTGGCTTGATATTGAATCAGGAAATCCAGCGCAAGTATGACATTGTAGCTTAAGCCCACACTGAGCAGAGCTGCTACACAAGCCTGCAAGCCTTTCATCCCCACTCACAAACCCAACACTGTGGAATCGAACGACTGAATACCAACCCTCCTACACCAATTGGCCTACAACAAGGTGGGTTAAAATTCCTTAAACCAATTATGTCCTCACTGGCTACAGATACCTATGATCCTCTGATCGCGTATCTAAGAAAAATTTGCTCATTACCTCCTACATAGCCAATTACACAGCTGTCTGCCATCGATTCCACAATGGGGTACCTTGTGCTAATATTCTCTGGGAAGGCTGCACAGTAGCTTTACATTCCCTCTTTCATCTAAAATTTAGTGTTCAAGATCTACACTATGACCCCCAACGTTATGTTTGTCAGAATTAAAAACTGCTTTCCTCCACCTTAGGCTTGGTCACTGTATCAATTTGAATAAAAGCTACTGCTGCTGTTGCAGTCTCGTCTAAGGTTTGTGGAAACTCAACGTACACTATGCGTGCCATTTCTGCAGGCAAACCCCACAAAAATGCATTTAGATCCCTTTGTTTTACCTACTGTAAAATGGCACTGTTGTCGTCGTCGTCATCTGTCAGTTCACATGTATTAATATTTATCTTCTTTATACGATCCACAAAACTCTCCATAGACTCTTCCTGTCCTAGAGTTATCCAATTAAGTTGTTGTCGATAATATCTAGATGTGTTCTTTCTTCTTTAATGTTCGACTAGTACTTTTTTCAAATCCTGCAAGGATTGAGCATTTATCAACTTATGGTGACATACCACATATACTTTAGCATCACCTGCTAATCTCAGTCGAGCCATATTTAACAACTGCTCGTGATTCCAATTCCCTAATTTTGCAACTGTATGTAAATGATCGAAACAACCCAAAATTTCCTCCCCATATTTACCCGAAAATGGAGGTGCTAATGAGGAGGTGTTTGCATCTAACAGTAGACTGTTCCCTTCTTTCCTCCCTTGACCTGTCTACTCCCAACGTAAATCCACAGTATCTGTTTGCATCTGAGCTAACTGATCCAGCAAGTGCTTAACTGTTTCCTGAATTGACCCTTTTTCACTTATTGCAATTTTGCTCACCCATTACTACAGGAAGCGTACAATATATGCCAGAAAAGAAAGAAAGAGAGGCAGGAAGTCGTCATACAGGCCCATGTGGAAAAAAACTCAAATTCGGCATTTACCTGCACATTTTCGTTGAACGACACTGTTGTACTATCACAGTAATCATCACCGTTCCGCCGGCCGCGGTGGCCAAGCGGTTCTAGGCGCTTCAGTCCGGAACCGCGCGACTGCTATGATCGCAGGGTCGAATCCTGCCTCGGGCATGGATGTGTGTGATGGCCTTAGGTTAGTTAGGTTTAAGTAGTTCTAAGTTCTAGGGGACTGATGACCTCAGATGTTATGTCCCATTGTGCTCAGAGCCATTTGAACCATCATCGTTGCAACCTCCTGTGTGCTGATGACCCTGCTGTTTAGCGTCCTTATCCACAGATCATCATCTTCCAACCTCCAACACATCTTCTGACACCACTTGTAAAGGGTGTGGACTGGGTATGGGCGAGTGAGTCTCTGGTGGATGTTGAGAGTAGGTTGGTTAGTTGGTTTGTTGATTTGGGTGGAGGGAACCAAACAGCGAGGTCATCAATCCCATCAAATGAGGGAAGGAGGGAGAAGGAAGTCGGCCGTGCCCTTTAAAGGGAACCATCACAGCATTTGCCTGAAGTGATTTATGGAAATGACGGAAAACTTAGTATGACCAAACGCGGGTTTGAACCATCTTCCTCCCGACTGCGAGTCCAATGTGCTAAGCACTGTGTCACCTCGCTCGGTGGAGGGTATGTGGAAAAGATGAAGGCAGCCAGGAGTGACAAATTATTATTATTATTTTTTGTTAAAAGTTGGATAGGCATAGATATAGTGCCCACAAGCGGTAGGGAGTGGTGGCGATGGTGCTCAGAGGTTGGGATGGGCAGGGGATGATGTGTTTGTGTTAGCACATCCATCAGTACAGCTCGGTGGTGACTTTGCTAGCTGTGCATCGCTCAGCTTTGGTGCTGTGTCGGGAGGCGGCGTTTCTGCCCTTGTAACTGAGCTGGTAACGCAGCCCAGTGGTAAGTGGCTGCATTGCCTGAGATCGAGACCTGGAATGGTGACTGGAGGGCAGTGCCTGGTGCTGGAGGGCCCTCGTGGCTGGGAAGTGACAGGACGTTACCTTGATCCTTGGTCCATCCAGGCTGTGGCTGGACCTTTGGGTAGTCGTCCCATCCAGACGGTTGAAGAATGTTGGCAGCCTCATGGCAGAAGCAAACACACAGCAGACACCTATTGGAAATCCAGCTTTGGGGGGATACCCATCCTGGCCAGCTGGCCAGCTTTTATATGTCACGTACGTGGCCTGCCAAGTGCCGCCGAATAATCTTAAAATGTCTATTATTGTCTCAATGACTAGGTCGTAGTTGCAGAGCCGCTGGCATGGCGAAAGTGCTGAAACAGCATTCGCCAAACCCAGACCCTACCAATAGGTTGCCACAGGAAACATCGTGACTCATCGCTCTCATCACTCATTTCCAGTCGTCCGTTGCCTGAATTCGATAGGACAACCGTTCAAACCTGTGTCTAACCATCCAGATTTAGGTTCTCCGTGTTTTCTCTAAAACGATTGAGACACATGACGGGATAGGTTCTTTGAAAGGACATGGCCGATTTCCTCCCCCATTTTTAAAACAGTCCAAGCTTGTACTCCATCTCCATCGACCTCGTTGTCGACTGGATGTTATATCTCACTCTTCCTCCCATCAGTCCTTCCATCCATTGTCCAGTGGCATTGCTCTTTACACCAACTCAAGTATCGTTTAGAGTTGACTACAGGTAGTGTAGCTTAGGAGGAGCTGCTCGACCGTCGTACCCCATTCATTCTAACTCCCCAGGCACAGGCTCTAGCTGAACTGCTGGTAGCACTTTGAAACTGACAAGCGATTCCCTTCGGTGATTTCTTGCGATATTTTACAACCAACGTCCACAATGCTCGATGTCTGTGTCCATCAATACATGGGGTCTTCCTGGTTTTGGTTTACCTGTGGTTGTTTCTTCGCGTTTCCACTTCACAATAACAGCACCAACAGTCGACTTGGGCAGGTTTAGAAGGGTTGAAATGTCTCGTATGGATTTGCTATGCAAATGACATCCAACGAATAGTCTACATTCGAAGTCACTGGGCTTTCCTAATTGACCCATTCTGATGTTACTGCTTCTCCGCTGACAGCATAGTACTCCCCACACCAATCCTTTTTGTTGTGACTTGGCAAGACAGCCAAGCCACTATGAGGAAGCCGAAAGGCACGCGTTAAGCTCACGCAGGCTGGCGTGAGGTCTGGAACAGTTAAGGGAATTTATAGTAGCCAAGAACGTAAGTAACTACTGGAATACTTAACTTTAATTCATAATTGGTGAACATCGGTCTGACGGTACATGCATCACAAGATAAATAGCAAATGATAATGGCGCCTTGCTAGGTCGTAGCAAATGACGTAGCTGAAGGCTATGCTAACTATCGTCTCGGCAAATGAGAGCGTAATTTGTCAGTGAACCATCGCTAGCAAAGTCGGCTGTACAACTGGGCCGAGTGCTAGGACGTCTCTCTAGACCTGCCGTGTGGCGGCGCTCGGTCTGCAATCACTGATAGTGGCGACACGCGGGTCCGACGTATACTAGCGGACCGCGGCCGATTTAAAGGCTACCACCTAGCAAGTGTGGTGTCTGGCGGTGACACCACACTTTTATACTAGCGGCTTCGCCTCTCGTGATATCTAGTGGTCATTTCCACATTTTATAGGGCTGTCTAGATATTTTTGATCAGATGACCGTAATTTGAACAATAATGAATTACCATATAGCATCACTTGTACGTTAAACAATCTGCAGTAGATGCCTTAGAGCGTGGATTCTGTTGAAATAGCAATATATAGAAAAAAGGCAATGAGCTGAACTAATTAGCTACATTCTTGGGCGTAGGCCATGTCTATCACCCCTTCCAACAATAGGCGAACTGAATCAATAGGTGTCAATTTCAAGAAAAAACACTATAGAGCACATAATTAGATGAAAAGGAATTTGATTGCGTCTAATGCAGTAAGCAAATACAAGAACTTACTTGCCATTGCTTAAGGGGTAAAAAGGTGACATTATAAAATTATTTGAAAAAAAAACGAGTGCAATATGTGGAAATAAAGCATAAAATGCAGCAGCAAAAAAATACTCCTATCAGAGCACAAAAAGGCGACTATGTTCCTTTTTAAAAGACTGACAGGAAAGTGGGGAAGCAGCTGCCTCGATATACATTCTGACTTCTTCAAGAAAAATTTTGGCATACGGACATATTCGCGCTCTTTTAAAACAGAACTTTTTAAATTCTTTTACCCTCTCTCTTTGTAGTTAAGCCTTCACTCCCAACATCTACCTCTCACTGTCATTGTTTACATACACCTCTCTCTCCCACTGTGTCCTTTTTCTCTCTTTGATTTTCAGTATATCACTCTGCCACTGTCTCCTCTCTCACTTTCACTCCCTCCTTATGTCTTTCTTTCCCACTGCCATTGTCTCCACTATACCTCAGCAGCTAAACATTTATGGGGGAGTTCAACTAACTTTTCCTCCTGTACCCACGCATTTAACATTTCGGTCCAAAATGCGCCATCCCCTATACCTACGTGTTAATGTTGGCCGGCTTGGGACGGTCCAGGCCCCCAGAGCCTAGTATGGTCTCCACTCATCTATATTTTCCATTTCCACATCAACGACCTCAGTAGTCATTAGACATCGTGAGAGAGTAGAATGGGTTGCTCCGCGGAACTCACGGACTTCGAACGTGGTCAGGTGATTGGGTGTCACTTGCGTCATACGTCTGTACGCGAGATTTCCACACACCTAAACATCCATAGGTCCACTGTTTACGATGCGATAGTGAAGTGGAAACGTGAAGGGACACGTACAGCACAAAAGCGTACAGGCCGACATCGTCTGTTGACTGACAGAGATCGCCGACAGTTGAAGAGGGTCGTCATGTGTAATAGGCAGACATCTATCGAGACCATCACACAGGAATTCCAAACTGCATCAGGAATCAGGATCCACTGCAAGTAGTATGACAGTTAGGCGGGAGGTAAGAAAACTTGGATTTTATGGTCGAGCGGCTGCTCATAAACCACACATGACGCCGGTTAATGCCAAACGACGCCTCGCTTGGTGTAAAGAGCGTAAAAATTGGAAGACTGAACAGTGGAAAAACGTTGTGTGGAGTGACGAATCACGGTACACAATGTACGATCCTATGACAGGGTGTGGGTATGGCGAATGCGCTGTGAACGACATCTGCCAGAGTGTGTAATGCCAACAGCAAAATTCGGAGGCGGTGGTGTTATATTGTGGTTGTGTTTTTCATGCAGGGAACTTGCACCCCTTGTTGTTTTGCGTGGCACTATCACAGCACAGGTCTACATTGATGTTTTAAGCACCTTCTTGCTTGCCACTGTTGAAGAGCAATTCGGGGATGGCGACTGCATCTTTCAACACGATCGAGCACCTGTTCATAATGAACGGCCTGTGGCGAAGTTGTTACGCGACAATAACATCCCTGTAATGGACTGACCTGAACAGAGTCCTGACACGAATCCTATAGAACACCTTTTGGATGTTTTGGAACGCCGACTTCGTGCCAGGCCTCACCAACCGACATCGATACCTGTCCTCAGTGCAGCACTCCGTGAAGAATGGCCTGCCATTCCCCTAGAAACCTTCCAGCACCTGATTGAACTTATGCCTGCGAGAGTGGAAGCTGTCATCAAAGCCAACACCATATTGAATTCCAGTATTATCGATGGAGGGCGCCACGAACTTGTAAGTCATTTTCAGCCAGATGTCCGGATACTTTTGATCACATAGTGTATCATCGCTCTTTCTCTTTTACTGCCTCTGTCTCTCACTGACCATAAATACAAGGGTTGGAACTTACATAGTGGCAACTACACTCCTGGAAATGGAAAAAAGAACACATTGACACCGGTGTGTCAGACCCACCATACTTGCTCCGGACACTGCGAGAGGGCTGTACAAGCAATGATCACACGCACGGCACAGCGGACACACCAGGAACCACGGTGTTGGCCGTCGAATGGCTCTAGCTGCGCAGCATTTCTGCACCGCCGCCGTCAGTGTCAGCCAGTTTGCCGTGGCATACGGAGCTCCATCGCAGTCTTTAACACTGGTAGCATGCCGCGACAGCGTGGACGTGAACCGTATGTGCAGTTGACGGACTTTGAGCGAGGGCGTATAGTGGGCATGCGGGAGGTCGGGTGGACGTACCGCCGAATTGCTCAACACGTGGGGCGTGAGGTCTCCACAGTACATCGATGTTGTCGCCAGTGGTCGGCGGAAGGTGCACGTGCCCGTCGACCTGGGACTGGACCGCAGCGACGCACGGATGCACGCCAAGACCGTAGGATCCTACGCAGTGCCGTAGGGGACCGCACCGCCACTTCCCAGCAAATTAGGGACACTGTTGCTCCTGGGGTATCGGCGAGAACCATTCGCAACCGTCTCCATGAAGCTGGGCTACGGTCCCGCACACCGTTAGGCCGTCTTCCGCTCACGCCCCAACATCGTGCAGCCCGCCTCCAGTGGTGTCGCGACAGGCGTGAATGGAGGGACGAATGGAGACGTGTCGTCTTCAGCGATGAGAGTCGCTTCTGCCTTGGTGCCAATGATGGTCGTATGCGTGTTTGGCGCCGTGCAGGTGAGCGCCACAATCAGGACTGCATACGACTGAGGCACACAGGGCCAACACCCGGCATCATGAAGTGGGGAGCGATCTCCTACACTGGCCGTACACCACTGGTGATCGTCGAGGGGACACTGAATAGTGCACGGTACATCCAAACCGTCATCGAACCCATCGTTCTACCATTCCTAGACCGGCAAGGGAACTTGCTGTTCCAACAGGACAATGCACGTCCGCATGTATCCCGTGCCACCCAACGTGCTCTAGAAGGTGTAAGTCAACTACCCTGGCCAGCAAGATCTCCGGATCTGTCTCCCATTGAGCATGTTTGGGACTGGATGAAGCGTCGTCTCACGCGGTCTGCACGTCCAGCACGAACGCTGGTCCAACTGAGGCGCCAGGTGGAAATGGCATGGCAAGCCGTTCCACAGGACTACATCCAGCATCTCTACGATCGTCTCCATGGGAGAATAGCAGCCTGCATTGCTGCGAAAGGTGGATATACACTGTACTAGTGCCGACATTGTGCATGCTCTGTTGCCTGTGTCTATGTGCCTGTGGTTCTGTCAGTGTGATCATGTGATGTATCTGACCCCAGGAATGTGTCAATAAAGTTTCCCCTTCCTGGGACAATGAATTCACGGTGTTCTTATTTCAATTTCTAGGAGTGTATTTATTCACAACCGATACAAAAGAGTTACATGTTTGCACCTGTTACTGTTCTACAAAGTAGTCACTAGCGTTGTGTAGAACCCGTTGCAAGCGATGTGGACGGCGTAGTATACCATTAGCAGAGCCTGTTCTGTTGATGGTGCTGTAACAGTTGTGATACTAAATGTAACTGGGTTTTCTCTTTTGATGCTAGTCAATTGTCAGGATGAGCATCACTGCAATGGGCATTTAATTCTAAAGTATTATGTCAGGGTGAAAATACTAAATAAATTAATTTTTCTCTCTTAACAACATGTGGGCAGGGTGGGTTCTTCCTTGGCTCGGGTATGAGGTAGAATGAAACAGCATTTTTACATAAGATAACTTTTATTCAAGATTTGTACAACTGTTTCCTTACTCGATGTCCTGGCTCTGAGAGTGCCAGCTGTGTCATTTGCGAAGCCTTCTGCTGCGGCAGCGGCGGCGTCTGATTACGCGTGGCAGTGTGTATCTCGTGTCGCCGTCTCGCCCAGCTGACTGGAGACGCGCAGCGCGAGGTGGCCCGTTTAATTATTGCGAGCGAAGTCGTGCATCGGATGGTGATACCTTGGATGTGGCGTCCCAGTGTTTCTCTTCTCTAAGCGGCCGCGTGTGTTGTGCGTCGGCCAGCCGAGCGGCGCGGCGGGGGAAGGCCAGTGTCCCGGACTCGAACAACGGACTCCCGCTTGCCAGTCTTCGGCTGTCAGATCTTCATCCCAGCTCACAGGTGACTGCTGATGTGAGGCCGCCTCCTTCCCGTCCTCACGAGTCACCCGGGTACGTAAAAATCAGACTTCAAATACCTTTTAAGTTCTGTCTTCTGGCGCCGAGGCTGCTGCTTGCTATTCCATTACAGCGGCGGACTTGGTGCGTCTGTGCATGATGTAGTCTCTTCTTGCATGACGGTCTTCAGCACCAAAACTGACTGAAAACTACTGCTACTCTTCCCTTCTTCCTTCGTCTGTCAGGCCCACTGCGTCTCGCGTATTTATTCACTTCAGTTTACTGGAGGTGAACGACTTCACGGTCATTGCTTCTTCTGTCACGTTGAAAAGGTTCTCGAAGAATCTTATTAACGTCGGTCATTGGCTCTTGGAATGTAGGCGAGGGCCTTTGATCACATGTGACGACTGAGAAACACGTGAGCCGGTCATTGCCTCTTCTGTCACGTTGAAAAGCTTCTCGAAGAATCTTCTTAACGTCGGTCATTGGCTCTTGGAATGTAGGCGAGGGCCTCTGATCACATGTGACAATTGAGAAACACGTGAGCCGGTCGGGCGATGCCCTGACGGCTGAATTGACAGCGTCCGCTTGTGTGGAACTTGCTGACTTCATGGTCATTGTCTCTTCTGCTCTGCTGTTCTGCCCGCTGTTTGCCAGTGTGTAATTCTTCTAAACTAAACTAAGTTTTTCATTTATATTCTAATTTCTACTTCACTTTGATTTCACTAATTTATTTACTTAAGTACCACTCAACAGTGTTAATGGAGCAGTCTACTGCCTGTCGAATCTCTGGAACAGTTCTGAAGCCAATGCCACGAAGTGGTTCCTTCATCTTCGGAATCAAATGAAAGTCACAAGGACTTAAGTCGTATTACTGTTCGCTTTTGGGGCATCACCTGCGGCCAGCTTTGCGAAAAATGCGGCGACACTTGCTGCGCAACTTACCCATCATTTTGCACGACAATGAACGGGCGCATACAGCGCAAGCTATGGCTGCTCTGTTCGGTCGATGGGACTGGGAAGTACTGTATCATCCCTCATACTCCCCCGACTTGTCCTTATGACTTTTATTTGATTCCGAAGATGAAGGAACCATTTTGTGGCATTTGCTTCAAAACTATTCCAGAGATTGGACAGGCAGTAGACCACTCCATTCGCACCATCAACAAAACAGGCTCTGCTAACGGTATACTATGCCTTCCACATCGCTGGCAACGGGTTCTACACGACGCTGGCGACTACTTTGAAGGACAGTGACAGGTGCAAACATGTAACTCTTTTGTATCGGTTGTGAATAAATAGTTGCCAATGTTTAAGTTCCAACCCTCGTATCTCCTCCCTCTTTGGCTCCCACTGCTATTACCTTCATCCATTTCTCTTTCTCTTTCACTGCCATATTCTTTCTGCTGCCACCAATGTATCCTCTCTCTTTCTCTTCCACTACTGGCACTGTCTCCTCTGTGGTATGCCATCACTACTCTCTTTCAGCATAAAAATGCGAATATGTTCGCATGCTAATTTTTTTTGTGTGTAAGGTGGATCGAGGGTTGAGGAAGCTGATTCCCCTTTTTTCTGCCAAAGTATTTTGTAGAAACACATATTCGCCGTTTATTTCTCAGACAGGGGCATTTTTCCACTGGTCACCTTTTTTCCCTGCTACAGCTTGGTGTGTTACTTGCACAAAACGAATTCTATAGGCTAATAAAGTTCAGACGGCTTGTTTATATACTTAGACACATTTACGTACTTTGACATATACAGGGTGTTTCAAAAATGACCGGTATATTTGAAACGGCAATAAAAACTAAACGAGCAGCGATAGAAATACACCGTTTGTTGCAATATGCTTGGGACAACAGTACATTTTCAGGCAGACAAACTTTCGAAATTACAGTAGTTACAATTTTCAACAACAGATGGCGCTGCGGTCTGGGAAACTCTATAGTACGATATTTTCCACATATTCACCATGCGTAGCAATAATATGACGTAGTCTCTGAATGAAATTACCGAAACCTTTGACAACGTGTCTGGCGGAATGGCTTCACATGCAGATGAGATGTACTGCTTCAGCTGTTCAATTGTTTCTGGATTCTAGCGGTACACCTGGTCTTTCAAGTGTCCCCACAGAAAGAAGTCACAGGGGTTCATGTCTGGCGAATAGGGAGGCCAATCCACGCCGCCTCCTGTATGTTTCGGATAGCCCAAAGCAATCACACGATCATCGAAATATTCATTCAGGAAATTAAAGACGTCGGCCGTGCGATGTGACCGGGCACCATCTTGCATAAACCACGAGGTGTTCGCAGTGTCGTCTAAGGCAGTTTGTACCGCCACAAATTCACGAAGAATGTCCAGATAGCGTGTTGCAGTAATCGTTTCGGATCTGAAAAATGGGCCAATGATTCCTTTGGAAGAAATGGCGGCCCAGACCAGTACTTTTTGAGGATGCAGGGACGATGGGACTGCAACATGGGGCTTTTCGGTTCCCCATATGAGCCAGTTCTGTTTATTGACGAAGCTGTCCAGGTAAAAATAAGCTTCGTCAGTAAACCAAATGCTGCCCACATGCATATCGCCGTCATCAATCCTGTGCACTATATCGTTAGCGAATGTCTCTCGTGCAGCAATGGTAGCAGCGCTGAGGGGTTGCCGCGTTTGAATTTTGTATGGATAGAGGTGTAAACTCTGGCGCATGAGACGATACGTGGACGTTGGCGTCATTTGGACCACAGCTGCAACACGGCGAACGGAAACCCGAGGCCGCTGTTGGATCACCTGCTGCACTAGCTGCGCGTTGCCCTCTGTGGTTGCCGTACGCGGTCGCCCTACCTTTCCAGCACGTTCATCCGTCACGTTGCCAGTCCGTTGAAATTTTTCAAACAGATCCTTTATTGTATCGCTTTTCGGTCCTTTGGTTACATTAAACCTCCGTTGAAAACTTCGTCTTGTTGCAACAACACTGTGTTCTAGGCGGTGGAATTCCAACACCAGAAAAATCCTCTGTTCTAAGGAATAAACCATGTTGTCTACAGCACACTTGCACGTTGTGAACAGCACACGCTTACAGCAGAAAGACGACGTACAGAATGGCGCACCCACAGACTGCGTTGTCTTCTATGTCTTTCACATCACTTGCAGCGCCATCTGTTGTTGAAAATTGTAACTACTGTAATTTCGAAAGTTTGTCCGCCTGAAAACGTACTGTTGTCCCAAGCATATTGCAACAAACGGTGTATTTCTATCGCTGCTCGTTTAGTTTTTATTGCCGTTTCAGATATACCGGTCTTTTTGAAACACCCTGTATGAACAACAGATATGTACACAATATAGGGTTAACAAAAAATCCTCTGCCTTACATTTTTTTCTGGATACTTTACTCATCGATCGCAATTCATCGAAAACGTCTGGCTAAGATATGTATCTTAAAAAGTGAAAATCTTTGTAGAAATATCTTAATGAATTTCCAGTCTATCCAGTTCAGTTTTACATAATTTTTGGCAGTCATCGTAAGTTCTTTTCTGGCATGTTATGACTCTTCTTAGCCCATTCTTTGTCACTGCAATATCACTCAGGCATATTTGTAGAGGCGCGAAGTATCGATCTTGCAGAGACAATGCGTCATGAAATTTTATTGGTGAAAAAATGCTGACTAAAAATACAGTTTGGTGTCCTCAGGACCCTTTTGATGACCGTAGAACCCGTGCCATGCATTCACTGCTTCAGTTAAAATTCACTCTCTATCCTGTCTTCATGTTCATAACAAATCCTGCTGCCGTTATACCGTTATCTGTTACAGTTGATATTACCCTATATTCGTCTCAACAGAATTTTTTTTCTTTCCATATCACTTCACGGACCCCCACTATACCTAGATTGAGCATTTTCATTTTCCATTTTCAGATTTTGTAGCTTCCGTACCACATACAGACATCCGAAATTCCACACTCTGAGAATGGAGTACTAAATGGTTCAAACGGCTCTAAGCGCTATGGGACTTAACATCTGAGGTCATCAGTCCCATAGACTTAGAACTACTTAAACCTAACTAACCTAAGGACATCACACACATCCATGTCCGAGGCAGGATTCGAACCTGCGACCGTAGCAGCAGCGCGGTTCCGGACTGAAGCGCCTAGAACCACTCGGCCACAACGGCCGGAAATGGGGTACTAATCCAGAACCATTTGCCAATGGAGAGATCCTTATGGCACTTTTTCAGTTACAGGCCACATGCCCTGTCGACAGACATTACATGTCTTTCGTGTAGTGGTTCCCATTAGTTTCTACCTCCTCATGCCATTGTCATTCAGCCTTTAGGGTAATTTTTATATCCTATGGGCAGAAGGTACCTCGATCCTCTGTCTGCCCCTCCACCCTCTTCGACAAGATCGTTGGAAGAATGAGGGTGATTCCTTATGCCGGAAGTCTACAGCTGCTAGTGATAACGTCCGCAGCTCGTGGTCGTGCGGTAGCGCTCTCGCTTCCCACGCCCGGGTTCCCGGGTTCGATTCCCGGCGGGGTCAGGGATTTTCTCTGCCTCCTGATGACTGGGTGTTGTGTGATGTCCTTAAGTGTTAGTTAGGTTTAAGTAGTTCTAAGTTCTAGGGGACTGATGACCATAGATGTTAAGTCCCATAGTGCTCAGAGCCTTGCTATGGATAACAATTTTTATTAAGAATTTAAGCAGTGACTGGGTTCTAACATGGAACTTAAGTTGTTTTGATTAGTGGTGAAAGACCCACTGAAAAGCCCTGCATCGTCCCTCCCCACAAGGAGAACCATTTTGGAGGAGACAAGGGAGAAGTAGCTATGTTCGACAGGGACAAAACTTGCACCACATTCTTGCAAGCAACTGCAGGCAATTCATGGTTTCGTAGGAAGATAACAGTATGTTTAGTATTTCTTTCACAAACTGAGCCTATGCACAGTTGAACTAAAGCATTATTATTAAATCTAATAATTTATGCCTCCTAAATGCTGATCATATGACTCATTGAAGTTATCCTTTGCTACTGATTGGCTACTTTTCTCTTCCTCTGTCACAGGTATTGCCCACTGCAGACTTTACTCACGTTTCACTCACCATATCGGTTTACTGGCAAGGACAGTCCACGAATGTGCGCTGGCTTAGTGGATGCCGAGTAGGGCGAACTGGAAGCTGTGCAGCCAACTGGCTTTCGAATAACAAAACAGCGGTCAGGAATGGATGGACCCCACCACCGATGTGATCTTCAGACTACTGATACATCAGAATAAAATGTTTTAGGTTAGCTCAGAATACAACTTATTTTTTGGTGGAGTAACAATCGCTGCCCTGTCGTCCTGCAGAGGCAGTCGATGTTGCGAAGGTTCAAGTTGAGGCCTGTTGCATAGCTCCTTACGTATGCGAAGGCGAAAGAAAGAGTAATCATGAGGGGCAACAAGAGGAGGAATTTCAGTTCCCGCGATGAAGAAGAACACAGCCAATCTTTCTTCATGTGCAGCTGAAATCTGCAAATCTGCTCTTTACGAGTATCCACGCTCTACTCCCCGTAATTGTCAAATTCAGCGCAGTATGCATAGTCACTTCAAATGTGAGTCCTAGAGATATTGCACTTTCAAGAACCTGATCGTACTGGAGGGAGATATAGAATAGACTTTCCAGCCCATGCACCTGGTAGCAATTTTTGTCACCGCAGACAAGGAGTATGACATTACTTACATGCAAAATATCATATCAGAACGTCACAAGCGGTATTTCCATCGACGACTCACCAGATTCATACAAACCCTCCTGATTTTCACCCATTCTGAAATTTCCTCGGCAGAGCGTAAGTGTTGTGTCTCAAGTTAAAAAAATGTTCAAATGTGTATGAAATCTTATGGGACTTAACTGCTAAGGTCATCAGTCCCTAAGCTTACACACTACTTAACCTAAATTATCCTAAGGACAAACACACACACCAATGCCCGAGGGAGGACTCGAACCTCTGCCGGGATCAGTCCCACAGTCCATGACTGCAGCGCCTGAGACCGCTCGGCTAATCCAGCGCGGCGTGTCTCAAGTGTGCCTGTTCAGTGTAGGCGATTGTGCTGCTTATATTGTGTGTTGTGTTAGTGTTGTTGGCTATGATTAAACAGAAGGAAGATGGAAAATCGGGTGCCAGCATGCAACATACTACTCTCAAATTGCACCAAGTGGGCCTCACTGTACGACGCTATGCAGAGACGTTCAGGGCTGGATACAGGAGACTGCAGCAATGTGTGGTGACAAGGAATTCCGCGCCAACACTTCTCCACCTCTTGACAGACAAATACTGGCGATAACAATTTCTTCCACCCCAAGTATCCAGCCGGCCATTATGTAGTCATACACTACTGCACAGGCATGCTTTAGTGGTGGTGGCGGCGGCTACAGGGGGAATTAGTGTTCATCTATCTGCAATAGCTATTAGCGTGATGTGGTTTGTGGTGAGAAGCCCTGCACAGTGCTGACTGTTGAAGTATTGGAGATATGACAATACTAGTGCAACCTGCATTGTTGTGGGATTTACAGTGGTCTACTTTATCCTATGACATCATGCAACACTGCAAGATTTCTCCACACTTCTGCTCCCACTCTTGTGATGCCACAATCCAAGACAAAGTAAGCATGGCATTTGTATTAAGTTTAGAATCCAAGATGGCTCATCTAGCTTACTTGTCCTAAGTTTAAATTGATGAAAAATCAAAAAAATCCTATATTTTCTATCCAGGCAAAGTGTGCATATTGCCTGAACTACTTAAGCCACTGATGTTATGTTTAAAATGGTGGTAGCCCAGTTATCCCAAATTTAAAATGACGGAAGCCCACTTGTACTATGCTCATATTTAACGTTTAAACAATTAGCTCACTATCTGTGTATTGTACTGGGGGTTCTGCGACATGCTACCCCTACGTAGCGGTGGCACTAGTGTGGTGTAGCTTTCTCCCACAGGCACCTTTTGTGTTTCTCCCATATATATTTTAATTTTTCAGCAACTACATTGTTGGAGCGAATATAATCAATTTCTGGTTGCATGCTTTAGGGGCAATGAGTCGATAACGAAACTCAAAGCTAATAACCGTACAGTAATCGATTTCCTCTTTGATCACTACACGCCTGTGGAGAGAAAACACTCTCATACACACATGTGGTAGTTGTAGCTCAGCCAGTGAGGTCATAAATTCTTAAGAGAAAATAGTTTTACAACCTCACAACCAACAGTAATTGATTCAAACGAATTTATACAAAAAACAGACCCCCATTTTCCTAACTTGTTAGAATCTAATGATCATACGCATTTCGTCTCTTCTAATGAGAAAGTGAAAACACGCAGTACATTAAATTATTTCACTTTATTTCAATTGAAAGTTCATTTTCTTCACAACCTTTAGAGTTCAGTTTAATAGTAGGAGGGCCACCAATTTGACACTGTGCATTCACATTATAATACTTATAACATTACCGATACTTAGAAATAAACACATCATGCTGAAACATTTAAGTAATCTATTAAATGGAACTACTGTTTACTATTTTCCCACCATTTTAAACTTAGCACAGGTGGGCCTGGAGGAAATGTGACTATGTTGGCAACAATACATCCTGCACTGATTTAGGACAAATGAAGTGTCTTGTCAGAGGGCGTAAGGGTTAATTTAAATTTTCTACCACTTTCAACTTAGCGCAATTGGACTATCTTGATCTGTGATGTCATCGGGATGGAGGAAAACCTGTGAAAGTTGGTCTGAGCATGGGGGAGGGGGCAAACTACTGACTGTCTTTGTCGAATCAAATGTTGTTCCTTGAACTGTTTTTGTACGAAATTTGCAGTCTGTACTGAATGGAAATACATCCGCATTCATCTCCTCAACCAACACCGTTGTGCAGTTCAGTGCACGATGTTTGAGGCATCCTCATCTAAACGGGGTTAACTCAGCCAAAATACAACACACGAGAAGTGAGGCTAGAACCCATTGAGGATGGTTACTAGCTGTTAAGCAGGGTCAAGACAAATTCAGTGAAGCTAGATTGTTTTATACTGGTGATGGAGATCAAGACATTTGTTTATATTGTAGTGGAGACTTGAAAGAATGGGGAGAAAAGCACACTCCATGGGTTGAACATATTCTAGTTTTCCAGGAGTTTGTTTGTGTTTCTTGTGAAGGGTAAAGATTTTGTAGGTGTTATATCTCAGAACAAAGACATTAACTACAGAAAAGTGTACAACTAATATTAAACTTCTCCAAATCTCCAGGAAGCAGTAACAGTTGTTAGCTCGAAAGCAGTAAGTGCTTTATCATCTGAAGAGTAGGCGACTGTGGGGGCTATCGACAATGCTCGCCTGTGTAAAATTTGTGTCCGTGAGAAAGTGGGAGTAATATCCTTTTCATACATAGACATTGCTGCTTGCATTAAATGCACACCTACCCCTTCTATTGTGCTGTGTCAGAATCCTATTTTAGCTACAGTAAGTGCATTTTTGTCATAGAAAATTGAGTACTGACGAATAATTTTGACAAATAACATGTTTAACTGCATTATTTTCATTCATAACGAGGAATATTAATGTGGTTGAATGAAATGAGAGCTTAGTTTTATAATATAGCAATCTGTTTCACTACTTTAATTGGCTGTGTGTGACAAAAGACGGGTGTAATAGTAACAGACTCAGGTATACACCCTTTACAGAACGTTTCTGTGACTACATTATCGTAGCCAAGATTAGTGGACTACTGAACTGCGAAAAACGATTAAAGGAAGACGATCTCCTACAAATTGTTGTGTTCTGGGAGTGGAATTTGAAGTTTGTCCTGTGTGCACATAATGAATAAAAGGTAATAATACTATTTTCAGTTTTAGACGGTATTGAGCCACAGTCATGCAATATTTGTTTAGAAGAGTAAACCGCCATTTGACTGTACATTACTATATCTTCTGTTCTATCCATATTTCGGTTTCTATACCACTCTCAAATACGATGCTAAAAGTTGCTAGGCCATTATTATGTCATATCTGTTAAGGCAGTCCAAAGCAGGCTTGCCTTAATTACCGTAACAGATATGACATAATAATAATCTAGCACCTTTTAGCATTGTATTTGAGAATGGCATAAGAGTCGAAATCTGGATAGCGGAGAAGATAAGTATAGTAGTACGCAGACAAATGGTTGTTTACTATTTCAAAAACTATACCATTTCAGATTTGCACCAACTTCTTTTTACCATGAATGTATGCTTTCTGTAGTTCTTGTCCGACTGTTTTCCATGACACCATTCTCTAGCCGCACATTAAGCCTAGCCGTAAGCTTTTTGGCAGAGATTGGTCATAATCCTATTTATCACCATCCCACGTATATGTCTATAACTATATTTGGTTATTCGTCCTATATTACAGTAAGAAGATGAAGTTTCTCCATGAACCACGTATTCTGCAGTAACACTAGATATAGTATGTATTTATGCCTGTAGAAGGTTTAAGACGATTGTCTCTTACTTATTACCCTCGTTCGAAGTCTTTTAGGTCTGATATTACGGTTAATTAACTCCACCACAACGGCAGCAGACGCACAGACAGCTATAGACTATGACGGGACCAAGTCTGTATATAACAAGTAATCCGAAATTACGCTCCAAAGAAGAGGTATTATTTATACCACTGCTTTCTCTAACCACCCTATATATAATTATTTGTGGAATATTTACATTCCCAGCTGTAGCAATTTTCTGTCAGCACTATGCACAGATTTCTTGTGCCACTGGTTTCCCAGTTATTGCGAGACAATGAGAGGAACAACTGGTCTGTTCTTGTTCGCGGCATTATTAAAACATATGCAGCACACTCTCAAGTTTAGACCTCAAGCGCCACTGATTCCTTACCGATTGTTTTGTAACAGATTGGAGATTGATGCGGAAACGTTTCTACATCACATTAACAGATCGTACTTTCTACTTCACACAGTGTATGGTAGACGCAGTCTAGCGTTAATTTTCTAATTGTATTCCTTTTGTTTGAACACCGTGAATTATATATTGCGAGGAACTAACTTCTAATTTCGTTCAGGATTTCCTTCAACATGTGCCTACAACGAGGACTCCTCCGCGGAACACTTATTGAAACTGTGTAAGGATGTGGAGTGGAAACTGATGAACTGGATCGCGACTGGAGAAGGTAATGGTCGTTTGACAACGGGAGGAATAGATTCTACAGTGCCTGACCTCACGATTGAATGTTTAAATTCCAGATTTATTTTGTCACGAAATATACGAGGGCAGTTCAATAAGTAATGCAACACATTTTTTTTCTCGGCCAATTTTGGTTGAAAAAACCGGAAATTTCTTGTGGAATATTTTCAAACATTCCCGCTTCGTCTCGTATAGTTTCATTAACTTCCGACAGGTGGCAGCGCTGTACCGAGCTGTTAAAATGGCGTCTGTAACGGATGTGCGTTGCAAACAACGGGCAGTGATCGAGTTTCTTTTGGCGGAAAACCACAGCATCTCAGATATTCATAGGCGCTTGCAGAATGTCTACGGTGATCTGGCAGTGGACAAAAGCACGGTGAGTCGTTGGGCAAAGCGTGTGTCATCATCGCCGCAAGGTCAAGCAAGACTGACTGATCTCCCGCGTGCGGGCCGGCCGTGCACAGCTGTGACTCCTGCAATGGCGGAGCGTGCGAACACACTCGTTCGAGATGATCGACGGATCACCATCAAACAACTCAGTGCTCAACTTGACATCTCTGTTGGTAGTGCTGTCACAATTGTTCACCAGTTGGGATATTCAAAGGTTTGTTCCCGCTGGGTCCCTCGTTGTCTAACCGAACACCATAAAGAGTAAAGGAGAACCATCTGTGCGGAATTGCTTGCTCGTCATGTGGCTGAGGGTGACAATTTCTTGTCAAAGGCGATGAAACATGGGTTCATCACTTCGAACCTGAAACAAAACGGCAATCAATGGAGTGGCGCCACACCCATTCCCCTACCAAGAAAAAGTTTAAAGCCATACCCTCAGCCGGTAAAGTCATGGTTACAGTCTTCTGGGACGCTGAAGGGGTTATTCTGTTCGATGTCCTTCTCCATGGTCAAACGATCAACTCTGAAGTGTATTGTGCTACTCTTCAGGAATTGAAGAAACGACTTCAGCGTGTTCGTAGGCACAAAAATCTGAACGAACTTCTCCTTCTTCATGACAACGCAAGACCCCACACAAGTCTTCGCACCCGAGAGGAGCTCACAAAACTTCAGTGGACTGTTCTTCCTCATGCACCCTACAGCCCCGATCTCGCACCGTCGGATTTCCATATGTTTGGCCCAATGAAGGACGCAATCCGTGGGAGGCACTACGCGGATGATGAAGAAGTTATTGATGCAGTACGACGTTGGCTCCGACATCGACCAGTGGAATGGTACCGTGCAGGCATACAGGCCCTCATTTCAAGGTAGCGTAAGGCCGTAGCATTGAATGGAGATTACGTTGAAAAATAGTGTTGTGTAGCTAAAAGATTGGGGAATAACCTGATGTATTTCAATGCTGAATAAAACAACCCCTGTTTCAGAAAAAAAATGTGTTGCATTACTTATTGAACTGCCCTCGTATGTGATACGATTTTTGCCCCAGTTGATGACGCTTCGTAAGGCATAATTGCCGCGTCATGAATGTGATGAGGAGGGAAAATGAATTTCCTCGACAATGGCCGACTATTGGATGAAACTGTGAGAAGCTGTACTAGAAAATATCTCCGTTAGAGCTTTCGTTTCATGACCACGTATTGATAACAATGAGTTTAGAGAGTGCTCTACATAAAGCTATACAATACAGCTGCAGTTACAGATGAAAAACAATAAAATTTTATAAATATATAGCCAAATTCCTTAAATATATGCACTATACTGCGTACGTCCTTTTCGTCTCCTGTCGTTTTTGGCAAGTTGGAGTCATTACTATAAGCTATGTCAGTTGCGCAACGCCAGAATCATGCTACAGTGGTGCTCTCATGTTGATGTCTTGGCCACCAAATTCATCTGATCCGAACAAATCTGGGACGCTACTGGATACAGGCTCACAGGCCGCAGTTTACAGGAATTGCATAAACATTTAATGCCACGTTCAATGGGGACCGCGCCTACTTGTTATCAACGACTTCGTCCAAATTTATGGTGTATGGAGGGCTTGGCCTGAAAAGAAAGTGACACGAGTGGGACTGCAAATAAACCGAAACAATGCTCAGTACATCGTATCTGTTAATGCTTTCATAAGTTGCATCAAAAGGAAAGGCAAAGGAAAATTAATGTTTGCAAATGAATTTCCAAGAAAATATTATACCTACAGCGTCCATGAGGACGCGGCAAATAAAATTTCAAGAAGTGATTGTAGTTAAAGCGTACGGATTTTCATGTTTCTTTTGTTTCATTTTGACCTTAGAGAAGACTGCATAAAAATACATTCTGTTGTACACCACCAGCTATCTTCACCAACATTTTTCGAAATCTTACATTGTGCGTGGTTTGGTGCCAAATTGTGGGATTGTAGAGAACATTTTATGAATCTGAACCACGTCTGATTTTCTATATAAAATTTAAAACATCCATTTATTTCTAAAAATGCGTCGTTTATAACGTGTGCAAGATGCAGAGAAAATTACTGCTTACCCTGTTTTTATGGTGAATATTTCCCCAGTATGTGTAAATCATCAACTGTAAAATAATAAAAGTGTTCAATTTTATATACGTAGTTATCGTGTGCGCAGTAAAATCTCTCCATGGAAATTTATTTGCAATTAAAAAATTTCCTTCGCCTTTCCTTTTATGCTTTTTATGAAAATATTACAAAATATGATATAGTGAGCATTATTTCGGCATATGTAGTGAAAGTAAAGAAAAATTTGAAAATTAAAAAGTTTCCCCGTACATATGGTTCATGCCTCACCCGCTCTTGCTGAAAATTCTATTTTTTCCTAAACACTTGCCCATCTGGAGCTCACATGTCTGTCACTTTCATTTCTGGCCAAGCCCTGCGTGTGTATCATACGTTTGGACGAATTCGCTGATAACGAACACACGCGGTTAAACTGTCGGTCCGAAATGATTTCAACGATTTCGCCGAAAGCTGACCTGAAGTTGATAGTTCAACGGGATGAGGCCTGTGAGGCTGGTTTATCAGGTTTAGGGAAGACGAGGACTTTTGGTGTTTTCCACTGTTCTAGGTGATAACCTAGTGAAGGGTGGCAAGGATTTCGTGATAGACTCCTGGATATTTCTTGAGGTGGCGGCAGGTAGTTGTATCGCGACCAGGTGCAATGTTTCACTTTTTTAGTTAGCGTTTGTATACTGTCTTCAGCTCTTCTTGGCGTGTTAGTCATGTTCGTGGAATGCTGTGTAATACAGGGAATTTGATGCGGGAAGTGGGATAACTGTGTTTGGGCACGGTCATACTCATAGCTGTCAATCGAGTAATCAGTGTTGGGATGGAGTATGGGATATGTAAGAGTGGGTTTGTTTCCGGTGAGCCTGTGGAACGCTTTCCAATAATTCATAGAGTTTATAGGTGTTTATAGGTGTTTCCTTTGGTTTAGGTTACATAATGTGCCAGTTCCAACCTCATTTACCTTACAAGTAACTGCAAACATCTTTTGGAACTGTCAGTGACGTGTGAGTGTGTCCTGATCATGAGTGTGAGTGAATTCTCTGCAGATACTACGGGATTCTTCTAGCTGGGAAAGAGAACACGGAGGGAGATTGGGATGATCGTAGTAGATAGATCAAAATAGGGTATGACTTGAAATTGCATCTGAGATGGTGTGTTGTAGGAAATCAGCCTCATGCTGGATGTCATCAGGATTTTTAAGAATGGGGCCATGGCTTTCGATTTGGCTACAGATTTGGGCAAGCTATGCATACCAGTCTGCATGGGAATAATCCTGAGTTTGTTGGAGTATGTGATCAGAAGTGGGTTTGGTACACAGTATGAGATCTGGAGAAGGACAAGTAGTTGGATCAGGGATTTCTATTGTGGATTGCCTCAAGAGGTTAGGATAGGCAATAACGGTATTGTGGGGATAGTATCTGTATCGGGCTGGGTTGGGCAGGGATGTGGATATCATGGCCAATGTGAGAATGTTGATAAAATGACGCTACCATTCTTTCTCGACTGGTATGCGGGGAGTATTAGGCTAAGGTCGGCAGGGATTATGTACATGGGTTAGGAAATGGTGTGGGGTGATGTGATTAGGGGAGATGCAGATAGTGGTAGGAGTTAATGTGAGTTTTGGGATCGAGATTGTGAGGATGAGGTGCTCAGGTAGATCATTTAGGAGTAGTTGGGGGGTGGGGGGGTTAGAAGGGCTACTTTGGAGATGGGCACGGCCACTCCAGCACAGCCAACAGAACTGCGTTTATCAGTGGGATGCAAGAAGACATGCATATGGAATGGTGGGGTTGGAGGAAGGTTTCTTTGAGTAGGGGGCATGGATATCCTGTTTTTGGAGTGGAGGGAATGTATAGTTCAGTGTAGATTGTTTTATGTCTGCTGCTCCATTCTCAGTGAAACAGGGAGGTGTTTGAAGGCTGGATTTAAACGAGTGTTTCGAGGCGATCGAAAGTGAAATGAGCTTGATTTTGGGGGTAGGTGAGAATGAGTAAGAGGCCAAAATAGAGCACGAACAAGCATCAGGAGGGTGACTATGGTCCAAAGAAAGTAACTAATATAAGTAAAATCGATTCAGCACTACTAGAAAAAACAACTGTAGAAGAAATGTCAGGAAGAAAGAATGGCACAAGAGACGAGAAGAAAGAACGAGAAAAAGACAGACAAGGGATGGAGGAAGGAGGTCGGATGGACTTTATTTCAACTCGAGAAAACGTGTGCAATTAATGAAGACGAATGTGTCAGAGAAGATAGGAGAAAGAAAGAAAGAAGAGGTAAGGGTGGGCGAGAAGAGGCTGAGTGAACCCCGTACCTGTCCTCCCACCAAGGACAATTCCCTAGCAGTACCGGGAATCGAATCCATGTCCCCCGCATGACAGTTAGTCGCGCTGACCACTCAGCTATGGAGGCAGACATACAAAGAAAAGAGACGGGAAAAATACGAAAGTATGAAGTGAGCAGAAGTGACAGGACGGATATAGTTAAACAGCTTCAAGCAGAAGGGAAGATTAACGAGGAAAAAGCAACAAGAATGGTTAGTGGAGTAGAATTCGCAGAGGTGTATTGAAGGATGGAAGGGGGTAGGTGAGGGGTCGAATAAACAAGGGAAGGGAGAAGAAAAACGAACGGGCGGGCTCAGTAGGTCCAGTGGGCAAGAAGCATGTAAAGGAATCTGACCTTCCATCATAATTTGAACATTTAGGATCACAGTCTTCTCCTAAAACTAAACTCTTCCCGAACAGGCCATGAAGGCCCAACGGTACTGACCAGCCGCCGTGTCATCCTCAGCCCACAGGCGTCACTGGATGCGGATATGGAGAGGCATGTGGTCAGCACACCGCTCTCCCGGCCGTAAGTCAGTTTCCGAGACCGGAGCCGCTACTTCTCAATCAAGTAGCTCCTCAGTTTGCCTCACAAGGGCTGAGTGTAACCCGCTTGCCAACAGCGCTCGGCAGACCGGATGGTCACCCATCCAAGTTCTAGCCCAGCCCGACAGCGCTTAACTTCGGTGATCTGACGGGAACCGGTGTTACCACTGCGGCAAGACCGTTGGCCACAGTCTTCTCCTACGGTTATTAATTCCTTGTCTACCACAGCCGGCTCTTCATCTGAGGTTTATTCTTCATCGGTTCTAATGATCTGTTCGTAATAATCATTTACTTTGGAACTCGTTAGCAGTCATCTATATCTACCTCGTCTTGCCTATTTACAACAGTTCGTTCTATTATATTTTCATTATTCAGGCCTACTTCATCAGCAATGCTAATGATTTCCAGTTTTTCCATTCTCGTTCTGTCTATGATTATGCTCTTTTTCCTATTAACTTATTTTCATTGGCAGCTAGCGTACTTTGCGCGTTGCATTTTACAGCCCTACCTACTACATTGTCATTACTGTCTGCATGGGAACGCTGCACGGCGGTATTTACTACTTCATTCTCCTCTTTGTCGAATAACGTCCAACATTCGACGCCCCCTTTTCTTCCTTTACATCTATTTGACTTTCTGGTGGCGTAACTTTTTTTTTAAATCTTCCCATTCGCATTGCTTTAGCCTCTTATAGAGATCGTCGATCTGTTCACACCAATCAGTTATTCCTGACAACTCATTTTCACAAGTATTCTTTACTTTGCTATTATTTGAACTATCGATGGCATTTCTTTTTTGCTTACGTATGTATTCATATTTTCATTTGCTACGGTATCGTTAGCTGTAGAAGCAAATTCGTTGCTCTCTACTCTAACGCCACTACTATGCTCTGATGTCGGTGTTACTGTGCACCCGCAAACAACTGATCATTCTGCAAACTTATATTCATTTTATTGCCCTTCTGTCGTGTTTCATCTTAGTGCACACCTGTTGTTGCCAGCAGTGCCTCATAACACTTCGCAGTCCCTACCTTGTGCACGGAATTCATATTGTCTATTCTGAAGCTGTTTTCTATGTATGGACCGTGAAAAGTTTTCCATGTCAGTTACGCGCTCACTAGTTTACAGTGTCGTTGTTGTGATTGTAACATCGTGGTACAAAACGTCTACCGCAAGTGGCTATACTAAATCGCCCTCTACCTCTTCCCCTGTGCATCATACTGACGCGATACCTTTCACTATCATTCTGGTCTTTATCATTTTGATTACTCCGACAGTTATTATTAACCTGGCATTGATCAAGATGTCGCTTCCAATGGTCTTCGTCCTCTACTATTTCCAAAAATGTATAAAATCATTTGTGATTACTCCCTACAAATCATTTTGAATCTTCAAGGAGTTTTTTTCATAGCTCCCAAATGATCTTACATTCGGAACGTCTGCTTCTTAAATGGTTTAATTTCCTGTACCAGTATTCGCAGAAATCTTTCATAGAATTCCTACCCTTTATGAACTCTCGCCATAAACAATCTTGTTTCTGTTCTGTCCAGTATTCTTCAGCAAATTTTTGTTTAAAATCCCTAAAAGTCATCCGCGCTACGTCCAAATTCAGACCCCATCTTTCGGCATCTCCTGCTAAGGACTGATTGTTACGTTAATCTTTTCCTGATGTGTTATGTCTTCAGGAAAATGTCTTTTGCAATTTTTCAAGAAATACAACAGGTACCAATCATTATGCCTTTTGGCTGGATCAAATCTTTCTTCGCCATCTGACAATTTATTGTAATCAACTTGGTCAGAGACAAAATTGGGGTTTGTCTCCAAATTTCTTTTGAAAGCCGCAAATTTTGCCTTGAATGTGGGAAGTTCAAATGGTTCAAATGGCTCTGAGCACTATGGGACTCAACACCTGAGGTCATAAGTCCCCTAGAACTTAGAACTACTTAAACCTAACTAACCTAAGGACATCACACACACCCATGCCCGAGGCAGGATTCGAACCTGCGACCGTAGCAGTCCCGCGGTTCCGGACTGCAGCGCCAGAACCGCTAGACCACCGCGGCCAATGTGGGAAGTGTTTTGTGTACACGTTTGTTAGCAATCTGTTACTTGTTTACTGATTTCTTTTTCTGAACTATACACAGTTTTTCTCAACTGTGAGATGTGTGTTTTACGTCCAACAAAAATTTGGTTTTCAAACCGAAAATCTTTTCATCTACTTTCGTCTTTACAATAGGTTCCAAACCTTTCGGGATCTTTTCGATTTCTGAATTTAAACTTTCATTAATATCACTAATCTGATCTTGCGTAGTGGTAAAATTGGTGTTTATATTATTTATTCCCACTTTAATGTCTTTAATTTTAGTATTCAAAACGGCTACTGTTGTGTCTACATTGTCGATATTTTGCCTGATTTAACACCGCCTGTTTTCAGCTGATTATCAATGCTACTTGCTTGTTCCTTAACCTGATTATCAAGACTACTAGCAACGCTAACCAACTGATTACTTCGTGCTTTACTCTGTGCTGTAATTTGTATAGTCAACATTTTTAATAATTCATTCATGCTCAAATGTTTTTCACTATCCCGTTCTAACATGTCCCCATGACCTGAGTATACGTCATGTATCTCTCCTGGTTCTTTCGTTATTTGTGAGGGCCTCAAACATTTCAATAGATCCGTTTACGTATTCATTGTCTTCCACTCAAGCTTCCTCATTTATTTAGTCTGTTGGCTCTTGTTTTATATGTGACAGTCTCAATATCTAAATCTAATTGTTCAGATTCTCATGGTACTCTAAGTAAGGTAGCGTCATCTGTGTATCCATCTCGTTAACTACTAGCTGCCGCCATTTAATTGCTTTCCATGCCATGTTCTTCTCCATTCTGCTCCATATTATCTGCTAATGGTCTTGTATCCATTCTGTTATTACATAGCTCTGAGCACTATGGGGCTTAACATCTGAGGTCATCAGTCCCCTAGAACTTAGAACTACTTAAACCTAACTAGTTAGGTTTAACTAGTTCTACGTTCTAGGGGACTGATGACCTCAGATGTTAAGTCCCATAGTGCTTAGAGCCATTTGCACCATTTGAACGCTCGCCAGTCGATATGCAGAGAGTCAAATCGGACCGCGTGTAAGTGTAAGTTAAAGACACTTCTACTGTCAAAATTTTAACAGTAAATTCTCGAAGTATTCGCAACAAAGCTCCTGAATTTAGTGCCCTCCAGCGAAGTTTTCGCACTGAAATTATTCTTGGAACCTAGAATTAGCTGAAGCCCGAAGTAGAAAAACGTTGGGAATTTGGGACCAAACTGCTGAGGTCATCGGTCCATAAGCTCACGCACTACTTAATGTAACTTAAACTAACTTACACTAAGGACAACACACACACCCACGCCCAAGGGAGGACTCCAACCTCCGCCGACGGGAGCCGCGCGGACCGTGAGAAGGCGCCTCAGACCACGCGGCTACCCCGCGCGGCTCCGAAGTAGAAAGCAACACCTTTTTTCTTAAAGCAGGTAGGCTTCATTCAGGTTTCGAATATACCATATTATTCCCCACTATTTCAACTACAAAATCCTATTTTTCAACATAATCTCCGTTCAATGCGACGAACTTACGCCACCTAACTGGGAGAAGGTCTTGGTGTATAAATAACCTCCTCCTCATCCACGTACTGCTTCGGGTGGGGTCCATCCTCGACTGGGCCAAACAGATGGAAGTTTTTTATCGTCTTCTGTTAGGTTGCGAGGAACCAAGTAGTCATACACCTTTGAGTGCCCCAGTAGTAACTTGAGTATTACCAACAGAGGTGTCCAGTGGAGCAGCTAGATGTCTGATTGTGATCCATCGATCATCTCGAATGGGAGTCATGAAATTTAGTCGCAGCTACGAACATGAACAACCGTCAGTTGCATAAGGGAACCATGATAATGAAAATTTGTGCCGAATGGGGCTCGAACCCGGATTTTACGCTTTACGCGAGCGGTCGCCGTAACCGCTTTGTGTACCTATGTACGATTCACGGCCAGACTCAAACTTCCTTATGTCGTCGTTCCTGCGCCACATGCATGCGTGTCCGAAGGAACACTGACTCTTTCTTCTTAACAACACAGGCATTGCAATGTCGTATCGTATCGAATGAGACTGTCCGCACGTTCGAGCATTGCAGGAGTCACAGCTGTGTGCGGCCGACCGGAACGCGTATGATCGGACGGTTTGCGCGATCTTATCGCGGAGCTAAAAGACACCTCGACCAACGACTCACTGTGCTTTTGTTCACTGCCAGGTCTCCGTAGACATTCTGAAAGCGAGTATGAATATCTGCGATGATCTGGTTTTCCACCAGAAGAAACTCAGTGACAGCTCTCTGCTTGGAACGCACCTCTGTTACAGACGCCATTTTGAAGACTACGCATTGCGCCTCCACCTATTGGAACTTCATGAAACTATAGTGGCTAAAGCCAGAATATTGAACTATGTCCCACAACAAATTCAGAATGTTTTTCAACTGAAATTGGCAAAAGAAAAGAAATGTTGCATTACTTATTGAATGCCCTTCGTATTTAACGAGTGATGGAACTGAATCGAAACGACAGATTTGACACTGTAGGAGGGGGAGTGTTCATTGCAGCCGACAAAAATATTGTCTCTATCAAGGTCGAAATTGAGCCTGACTGTGAAGTTATATGGAAGCGTGTAACAGGTGTATGTGATCTCAAATTAATTATCGGGTGTTCTTACCGGTCACTAGATTCCGCCATGACAGTTATAAGGTCAAAGAAAGTCTGCGTTAAGAAAAAAAATATGTTTCAAATGGCTTTAAGCACTATGGGACTTAACTGCTGAGGTCATCGGTCCCCTAGAACTTAGAACTACTTAAACCCGACTAAGCTAAGGACGTCACACACATCCACGCCCGAGGCAGGATTCGAACTTGTGACCGTAGCGGTCGCGCGGTTCCAGACTGTAGCGCCTAGAGCCGCTCGGCCACTTCGGCCGGCTAAAGTCTGCGTTCAGTAGCGCGGAAATACCCAGATCACTATCAGCTGGAGGCGACTTTGACCTACCAAGTATAGGCTGGGAAATCTATGGATTCATTGCAGGTGGTGCGGACAGGCAGTTTTGTGAAGTAGTTATGATCTCGTCTTCCGGAAACTGTCTTGAGCGGCTAATTTGACATCCAACACGCAATGGAAATATTCTAGACCTTGTAGCTACAAATAGGCCTGACCTTATCAACAGTGTCAGTATAGAAATAGGGGTTCGTGATCATGACGTCCTCGCGATGCTGATGAATCGATCAGGAAGGCTAGAAGAGCAGAAGGAGCTCGAAATAGCAGATAAGCTGTTGTTTGTATTAATTCTTGAAATATGAATCCTAACATTTAACCTTCTCATAACAGGGATATACATTTTACCTGATTCTAGAGCATAAGTAAATTATATGTTAATGCGATTTGCACCTGACGATGGACCCACAGGGTCTGAAATGCATAGCGGAGCACAATAGAACCTCAAAAAATTGCGGCTGAAGGCGTTTTTATTCATACGTCCTGTGTGTTGCATGCAGTCACGTTCACAGCTGGAAAATATGGATCAAGTTAAAAAAGAAAACATACTGTCCTTTTACTGTCAGACTCTCTTTTAGAGAAACAACTGAAGGAGCTGAAAACAGTCAAGTCGTCAAGCCCCGATGGAATGCCGATTTTGTTTTACAGAGTGTATTCTTCAGTATTAGCCACTTACTTAGCTTGCATTTATAGCTAATCTCTCGCCCAGCGCCATGTCCCAACTGGGACTCCCAAGCGCCTGGAAAAAAGCGCAGAAGAGTAAAAGAACGGACTCGCAAAATTGAATCGGTTTGCTGTACAATTCTTGAACAAATTCTGAATTCGAGTATAATATATTTCATTTATATGGAAAAGTTCGGTCAACGTATCAGGATGGATTTAGAAAACATCGCTCGTGGGAAACTCAGCTTGCCCTTTTCTCACATGATAATCTGTGAATAATGGGCGAAGGGTAACAGGCGGGTTCCACATTCCTAAATTTTCGGAAGGCGTTTGACACGGCGGTTCACTGCAGACTGTTAATAAAAGTACGAGCGTACGGGATAGGTTCCCAGATATGTGAGTGGCTCGAAGACTTAGTAAATAAGAAAACCCAGGACGTTGTCTTCGACGGTGTGTGTTCATCAGAGGCAAGGGTATCTTCAGGAGTGCCTCAGGGAAGTGTGACAGGATCGTTCTTATTCTCTGTATACATAATGATTTGAGGGACAGGGTGGCCAGCAATCTGTGACTGTTTCTTGATGACGCTGTGGTATGTGGCAAGGTGTCGTCGTTGAGTGACTGTAGGAATTTACAAGATGTCGTAGACAATATTTCTAATTGGTGTGATGAATGGCAGCTTGCTGTAAATATCGATAAATGCATGTTAATGCAGATGATTAGGAAAAAAATCCCGTAATGTTGAAATGCAGCGTTAGTAGCGTGTTTCTTGAGACAGTCACAACGATTAAATACACTCCTGGAAATTGAAATAAGAACACCGTGAATTCATTGTCCCAGGAAGGGGAAACTTTATTGACACATTACCTGGGGTCAGATACATCACATGATCACACTGACAGAACCACAGGCACATAGACACAGGCAACAGAGTATGCACAATGTCGGCACTAGTACAGTGTATATCCACCTTTCGCAGCAATGCAGGCTGCTATTCTCCCATGGAGACGATCGTAGAGATGCTGGATGCTGTGGAACGGCTTGCCATGCCATTTCCACCTGGCGCCTCAGTTGGACCAGCGTTCGTGCTGGACGTGCAGACCGCGTGAGACGACGCTTCATCCAGTCCCAAACATGCTCAATGGGGGACAGATCCGGAGATCTTGCTGGCCAGGGTAGTTGACTTACACCTTCTAGAGCACGTTGGGTGGCACGGGATACATGCGGACGTGCATTGTCCTGTTGGAACAGCAAGTTCCCTTGCCGGTCTAGGAATGGTAGAACGATGGGTTCGATGACGGTTTGGATGTACCGTGCACTATTCAGTGTCCCCTCGACGATCACCAGTGGTGTACGGCCAGTGTAGGAGATCGCTCCCCACACCATGATGCCGGGTGTTGGCCCTGTGTGCTTCGGTCGTATGCAGTCCTGATTGTAGCGCTCACCTGCACGGCGCCAAACACGCATACGACCATCATTGGCACCAAGGCAGAAGCGACTCTCATCGCTGAAGACGACACGTCTCCATTCGTCCCTCCATTCACGCCTGTCGCGACACCACTGGAGGCGGGCTGCACGATGTTGGGGCGTGAGCGGAAGACGGCCTAACGGTGTGCGGGACCGTAGCCCAGCTTCATGGAGACGGTTGCGAATGGTCCTCGCCGATACCCCAGGAGCAACAGTGTCTCTAATTTGCTGGGAAGTGGCGGTGCGGTCCCCTACGGCACTGCGTAGGATCCTACGGTCTTGTCGTGCATCCGTGCGTCGCTGCGGTCCGGTCCCAGGTCGACGGGCACGTGCACCTTCCGCCGACCACTGGCGACAACATCGATGTACTGTGGAGACCTCACGCCCCACGTGTTGAGCAATTCGGCGGTACGTCCACCCGGCCTCCCGCATGCCCACTATACGCCCTCGCTCAAAGTCCGTCAACTGCACATACGGTTCACGTCCACGCTGTCGCGGCATGCTACCAGTGTTAAAGACTGCGATGGAGCTCCGTATGACACGGCAAACTGGCTGACACTGACGGCGGCGGTGCACAAATGCTGCGCAGCTAGCGCCATTCGACGGCCAACACCGCGGTTGCTGGTGTGTCCGCTGTGCCGTGCGTGTGATCATTGCTTGTACAGCCCTCTCGCAGTGTCCGGAGCAAGTATGGTGGGTCTGACACACCGGTGTCAATGTGTTCTTTTTTCCATTTCCAGGAGTGTATTTAAGCGTAACGTCGTAAAACGATTTGAAATGGAACGAGCACGTAAGGACTTTAACAGGGAAGGCGGACGGTGGCCATCGATTTAGTGAAAGAAATATAGGAAAGCATAGCTCATCTACGATGAAGAGCCAAAGAAATTGTTTCACCTGCCTAATATCTTGTAGGGCCCCCGTGAGCAGGCAGAAGTGCAGCAACACGACGTGGCATGAACTTGACTAATGTCTGAAGTAGCGCTGGAGGGAATTGACACCATTAATCCTGCATGGCTGTCCATACATCTGTAAGAGTACGAAGGGGGTGCAGATCTCTTCTGAACAATGCGTTGCAAGGCACCCCAAATATGCTCAATAATGTTCATGTCTGGGGAGTTTGGTGGCCAGGGAAAGTGTTTAAGCCGCGCGGGATTAGTCGAGCGGTCTAAGGCGCTGCAAGAAAATGATTCAAATGGCTCTGAGCACTATGGGACTTAACTTCTGAGGTCATCAGTCCCATAGAACTTAGAACTACTTAAACCTAACTAACCTAAGGACATCACACACATCCATGCCCGAGGCAGGAATCGAACCTGCGACCGAAGCGGAAGCGCGGTTCCAGACTGTAGCGCCTAGAACCACTCGGCCACCCTGGCCGGCAAGGCGCTGCAGTCATGGACTGTGCGGCTGGTCCTGCCGGAGGTTCGAGTCCTCCCTCGGGCATGGGTGTGTGTGTTTGTCCTTAGGATAATTTAGGTTAAGTAGTATGTAAGCTTAGGAACTGATGACCTTAGCAGTTAAGTCCCATAAGATTTCACACACATTTGAAATTTTTTTTTGAAAGTGTTTAAACTTAGAAGTGTGTTCCTGGTGCCACTCTGTAGCAATTCTGGATGTGTGGCGTGTCCCATTGTCCTGCTGGAATTGCCCAAGTCCGTCGGAATGCATAATGGATATGAATGGATGCAGGTGATCAGACTGGATGCTTACGTACGTGTCACCTGTCAGAACCGCATCTAGACTTATCAGGGATCCCATATCACTCCAACTGCACTCTCCCCACACCATTAAAGAGCCTCCACCAGCTTGAACAGATCCCTGCTGACATGCAGGATTCATGTATTCATGACGTTGTCTCCATACCCGTACACGTCCGTCCGCTCGATGCAATTTGAAACGAAACTCGTCCGACCAGACAACATGTTTCCATTCATCAACTGTACAATGTCGGTGTTGAAGGAACCAGGCGAGGAGTAAAACTTTCCGTTGTACAGTCATCAAGAGTACACGAGTGGGCCTTCGGCTCTGAAAGCCAATATCGATGATGTTTCGTTGAATGGTTTGCACGCTGACACTTGTTGATGGCCAAGCATTGAAATCTGCAGCAATTTGCGGAAGAGCTGCACTTATGTCACGCTGAACGATTCTCTTCAGTCGTCATTGGTCCCGTTCTTGCAGGATCTTTTTCCGGCCGTAGCGATGTCGAAGATTTGATGTTCCACCAGGACGTTGTCTTCGACGGTGTGTGTTCATCAGAGGCAAGGGAATCTTTGAAATGGTCATACGGGAAAATCCCCACATCATCGCTACCTCGGAGATGCTGTGCTCAATCGCTCGTGCGCCAATTATAACACCACGTTGAAACTCACTTAAATCTTGATAACATGCCATTGTAGCAGCAGTAACCGATCTAACAACTGTGTCAGACACGTGTTGTCTTATATAGGCGTTGTCGACCGCAGCTCTGTATTCTGCCTGTTTACATATCTCTGTATTTGAATACGCATGGCTATACCAGTTTCTTTGGCTTTTCACTGTATAAAAAGAGACCGCCTATAGAATACTAGTGCGACCCGTTCTTGAGTACTACTCGAGTGTATGGGATCGCCATCAGGTCGGATTAAAGGAAGGCATATAAGCATTTCAGAGGGGGACTGTTAGATTTGTTACCGGCATGTCCTATCAACACGAGAGCATTACGAAGACGCTTCGAAAACTCAAATGGGAAACTCTGGAATGAAGGTGATGTTCTTTTCACGGAACACTATCGAGAAAATATAGAGAACCGGTACTTAAGCTGACTTCAGAACGATTCTACCACCGCCTAATGACCACGAATGTAAGAGAAATTAGTGCTTGTGTGGAGGCATACAGACAGTCTTTTTCCTCTCGCTCTACTTGTGAGTAGATCGAATAGGAAACGGCTTGCAGTGGTAAAGGGCACACTGTTCCATGTACCATACGCTGGCTTGCGGAGTATGTACGTAGACGTAGCTGTAGCCATATACTGATGACCCAAAACGTTATGACCACCTACTTAATAGCTTGTTTGTCCGTCTTTGGAACGAAATACATCTTTGATTCTGAGTATCAGGAATCCAAAAGTTTGTTGGTAGGTTTATGGAGGTATGTGTTACTAGACAGCTATGCACAGGCGATGTAATTCGCGTAAATAGCTGGTCACTGATTTGCGTATGCGGTGATGGCGCCCGATAGCGACACAAGTGGGCTCCATATGATTTACATCAGACGAATATGGTCGCGGAGATATCAACGTGAGTTTACTATAATGCTCCTAAAATCACTTTAGCACTGGTCTGACACCAAGATATGGGTAGTTTTGCTGTAGAAAGATGACATCGCCGTCGGGGAAGACATCAAGCATGAAGGGGTGCAGGTGGTTCACAACGATTTTCGATACTACCACAGGCGCTATGCTAGCGCAGGAGAATGTTTCTCATAGTGGTAATTTCACTGTCCTACCTCTTTCTGCCGATGCTCACGACAGCAGCACGTGAACACTCGACCAGCTTCGCCATTTTCGAGATACTGCTCCTACCAGGCTGCGTCCGTGGCGCGCTGCACGAATCGAGTCGCCGATCACCTAGCTGACGGCGTTTGTGGGGTACGACCATTGACCTAATGTAGTAAAATTGTGATTCACCTAAAGAGCCGACACGTTTCTATAGATCGACAGTCGAATCTGGCTGGTCCAGTGCCCACTGAAATCGTAATTGACGATGTCGTTGGGTCAACATGTGAACGCGTTGCGGTGGTTTGCTTCAACAATGTACGACGAACGGTGTGCCCCAAAACTCTTATGTGTGCACCAGTATTGCGCTCCTTCGGCAGAGATGCCATAGATCACCATCTATCCTACTTTTCATAGCAGACAAGCCTCAGAACCCTACGTTCTGTGGTGAGTCTTGGAGATAGACCCATTCAGCGCCTAGTGGTAATTTCATTGTCCTACCTCTTTCCACCGATGCTCACGACAGTAGCACGTGAACATTCGACCAGCTTCGCCATTTTTGAGATACTCGTTCCCGGCTCTGCGTGATAATAACATGCCCCTTATCAAAGTCACTCATCTCAATGGATTTCCCCATTTGCAGCTTGTATCTTCGCTAGGGTGGTCCCCCGCCATTGTCTGCTCCGCTTGCATCTTTTGTTACTATGCCACGCGCCCACAACCGCACCAGGCGGCATCCAACGTCGCTGTGGGCACTGGCCATAATGTACTGGCTTATCAGTGTAAACTCTTTTCGAAACGTACAATTCTGACAGCGGTGAGGGGTCTCTAGTTCATTGGCTGACCGTTGTGACGGAACAACCGACTCGTTTTGACAATCGAATGGTCAGTAAACTGATTTTCGTTTCAGTCTGTTTCTTCAGTCTCCGCGGTTACGTCACATATGTTTACTTTTTTCACTCACTCTCCGGGATCGAGTAGTTTCGTTTTAAATGGGACAACGGGCTAAGAAGTACCTGACGGTTACGTAAGTTACATGAATGTTTTTTTTCAGTCCCTGGGTTTGAGTGCTTTCGCTTACATCATAGTACAACCTATTTGCTTATACACAAACCACGACTAGGAGGACGACGGTTCATACCCGCGTCCGGCCATTCTGATTTAGGTTTTCCGTGATTTCCGTCAATCGCTTCAGGCAAATGCCGGTATGGTTCCTTTGAAAGGGCACGGCCGATTCCCTTCCCCATCCTTCCCTAATGCTATGGGATCGATGACCTCCCCGAATCAACCAACCATCCATGACTAGGATTGCTAACATTTTTAGAGACAAATAACGTATCTTATTTCAAGAAAAGAAATAAAATGTATAGTTCTAAAATGAAGTGCTTTCAAAATTTATATATTTACTTACTTAAATAAGAAAACATTTGCCGTCATTAGTTCATTTTCATTGAATTTCTTGAATTAATGTAATTTATGAATGTGAAAGGCCCTTGCAGATACTGTGTACCGCATTGTATTTATCTTGGGGATTATTAATTATCCGCTCATTTAATTTATCCTATTCCCACGCTACGGAACATCTCGGAACTTTGATCCAGACAGAAAGTTCAGTGTTAAGTAAACGCGCTATTCATGAACATGGACGAAATAAAAAGCATATCACCGAACGATCATAACGGTAACGACAGGCAATAGCAGAGTACAGTCAACAATTATGATTTAACATCAAAACAAGTGATTGTTTCCGTTCAAAACTGAATGTGCCTGTGGTAAAGTGAATCCAGTTCTCCAACCCAGCGCTCCAATGGGAGCACGAACTTGGTTACAGACTGTTTACATTTTACAATGTTTGTTAGAGATAGGTTTAATCGTGAAACTGAAGTACCAATGTGTGACTGTGTACAGTTTCACACCCGGGAAATGCTATACCTTCTACTTTTCATAGGCAGTGAAATGTAAAGAGGCTCTGATTCGTACCTACGTGGCTGACGAAATAGTTTTCTATACAAAATATTTATATTCCACACAAATGAGTGGCTGAATAAGTGCTTAAGGGGCTAATTCAAATGATTTATAACAGAAGGAGATCTTTTTCAGTAAAGAGGAATGCAAACTGTGTCTAGAACTTTTCAAAATTTCTTTCTTCTTCACGTGACCCTAAAAAGACTTTTGCGCCTGACTTTGTACCCCCACCCATACATCAGCAAAATTAGTTAGTCGTTAACTGCATCTGGAACAACTTAACGCACTTCAGTATATCAGTGTGTTCTTAATGATGAAAATAAGGATTAGTCGATCCAGTACATAATTAAATGAACATGTATAATGCTTATTTTAACTTTACCATACACCCCGAGGTGTCTCGACGTACCCTCCGGAGCTAAACGTACCCAGGATAGATACCAGTTGCTCAGTTCAACCAATGAAAGTACTACAGAATAGTTTCATTTAGAAGAATGATCAGATAGCTCAGTCAACCAAAACACCAAACAAGTAAAGTTGTATGGCACGAATTTCTGGGAGACAACGAAGCGCAGGTCCAGCTGCCTAATTGGAAATGTTTTCCCATCCTTCACGTCCACAGGCACCTTTCCTCCGCGAAGTATGAGTGGCTAGAATTGGTTCAAATGGCTCTAAGCACTATGGGACTTAACATCTGAGGTCATCAGTCCCATAGACTTAGAATTACTTAAACCTAACTAACCTAAGGACATCACACACATCCATACCCGAGGCAGGATTCGAACCTGCGACCGTAGCGGTCGCTGCGGCTCCAGACTGTAGCGCCTAGAACCTCTCGACCACAGCGGCCGTGTTCGTAAAGATATCTGTTAAGTGTACGTGACTGTGATGGGTGTGTGTATAGTGCAGTGTCGTGTTCGTGTTGAGATGATGAGAGACGGGAGAGGGTGAAACCCAGTGCCGGCACATAGCCCATTCCTCTCGAAGAGCACCCTATCTGACGGACAGACATTGAAGAGTGGTTAAAGTTCAAAGAACTGACAGAGAAACTGTAGACTGGTTTGACTTGGGAAGCAAGGCTGAGTAATGCAGTCAACGTGCATTCGGTTGCTCCCACAGACTGGATTCACTCTAAATAAATGAATGGATAATAATCCACCTGATACATAAAACTGCAACACTTCTTCCCTTAGACTGGTCTCATTCAATAATTCAACCAATACATAATAGTACAACCTAATGAATCGATTGCTCTCCAACAACCACCTGAGTCACTGTTCTTCAGGTTGTTCCCATCAGTAGCTGATCGTTACCGTCTGGCTCGCCGTATTCTATCTTTCTTGGTCACCACCATCGACGTGTTCAGAAACTCCTTTCGGAACTTTCATGAATTCGATCATTTCTTGAAATGCTTACGGATTATATTTCAATTGTTTAAAAATGCCCAAAAGTCGGGACATTTGGCTCCGCATAAGGCTTAGCGCGACGGATCATGACATGCCTTAAAATCTGGACATTCCGCGAAAATAGGGCGATATGGGAACATGGGTATGGCAGTCGGATCGCGTGCGCAGGGGGTCCTATCCGTGGGGGCTTTGTGACTGGCGAAAAACTTCAGGAAGGGCTACAAAAGGGCATCGAGGGGAGAGAAATAAGGGAGGGTAGTAGTAGTAGTAGTAGTAGTAGTAGTAGTAGAAGTTAAAGGATTGAACAGCAATACAATGGGATGGGGTCCACTACGTGTGAAAGGAAATCACGAGAAGATTCGAATTAGACTGTGATGAGCAACGGCAGTAGAAGACCTACTGCCCCGTTGTTTAAAAGACTCTTGCGCCTCAGCTTAGGCTACTAGGTGGATCCACTCTCCTTATGCCAAGTGAACCAACGCAACAAAAGTGTATAAGGAGTACATTTTGCGATTGTTGTTTTGCCTGTTACGGCATTGCATTGTTCGGCTGTGAAACACTGAAGAAGGAACTGCGTTTTTGCTGGAAGGAATGCAGCTTTGGATTGTGTGTTAACTAGTAAATAACGCGTATGTAGGTCTTCAGGAGACTACCTACTTATTTTCTATTTGCGAGATTGAAAACATTAATTGGATACCACATTGCTGCGATACTCTGGAACTTGATAAAACATAGCTGCTATTACCAAGCACATACGAAGAAAACACACAAAAAAATAATTCGGATTTACTTACATTGTTAGCACATAGAGATTCCGCAAAGGCAACTGCTAATTATTATGGATATTACCTGAGTTGCAAATTCGAGCGAATTGTGTTTGTGAATAACTGTGTCAGTGACACGAAAACAAATTCGCTTCACAAATTACGATCGCGTTGTGCTGTGTTATCTGTTAATCGATGTGCCGTCAGTCAAGTACGAGGGTTGTTCAGAAAGTAAGTTCCAATCTGTCGCGAAATGGAAACCACAGTGACAACCAGAAACGTTTTCCTTGCAACTTCTCTACATAGTCGCCGCTCCAACTTCGAGTGTTATAGTGTTGTATCAACTTTCCAATATCCTCGTCATAGAAAGCAGCCGCCCGTTCTTTCGGCCAGTTATCTGCAGCTCGTTGTCTGTGGAAAAATTTTGTCTTCATAGCCAGCGGTTCTTGTGAGCAGAGATGAGACTCAGGGGGAGCCAATTACGGACTGTATTGTGGGTGATCAAACACTTCTCATCGGAAACGCTGCGGGAGCGTCTTCATTGCCCCTGCAGTGTGCGGCCGAGAATTGGCATGTAGAAGGAACTGCTCGACAGTTGTGTTATGTGGGCTGCCTGACAGAGGCGAAATATCTAACCAGGCCCTCATACTTGGCGGGAGACGCTTTTCCCTACGCATCTTTTCGTGCTCACTGTTCACTCAAAACTGAAAAGAGCGACGCGACACGGTCGACGGGCATACTAGAGACACTGCCCAACAAATCTGTGCAAAGCTTTACTGGATTTTACCCATGGTTTCCATTTCGCGACCGATCAGAACTTACTTTTTGGACAACCCACGTATATATGCCGGCCGTGTTACGCACGTGCTGTCTGCTACAGTTATGGTAGGGGGTGTACATTCTTCCAGCCGCCTGGCAAACTACGAATTTTGTAATTTTCAAACATTTAAAAAAATACTTTCAGTGTGTCTTAGCAGCTAAAATTTTGACACTGTACCTTTCAGTGTTTTCTTCGCGTATAAAAATTTCAGGGCACGTTGCGACATGTCAGACTGGACCGTTCCCTTGTCAGTCTCTCGTGGCGAGGCTTCCGTCTGTACATCGGTGAAGATGCGTCGGTGCCTGCTGCTTAACCTCCATTGGCCTGTGTAGCCCACCTGCTTCAGCTGTTAAGTATCTTGTACAGTCTAAGTGGCATACCAAAGCGTTTCCGATACAACAGCAGCACATTCTGTCTTTCGAACTGGAAATACCTTAGTCCCATTCACACACAGAGACATCCTGTCCTGCAGTATTCCTGAATGAACTGCCACCAAACTTTTCAATCTCGTGCCCTATATTCAGTGTTCGTCTCCGGAATTCTGTAACAAACTGAAATCCACACACAGGGTGTCACTAGTAACCATTTGCATGGCTTGAAACGCTTGTCCATCATACTCAGAGGTGCGTTCAAACCAAAACGCCGCTATTCGTACAGAAATCTATCAATCTGAACACAGTATTCACGCCACTGGCCTCTCTGAATTGTCCTCAGGTAAGTTTGAGGCATTTTCTGCAATAAGGAAAAAAAAATGCAAGTTCGGTGCATAGGTGCCGTCTTAGTCGGAACGAAAGTGGCATCTTCCCCAAGTTTAGGGGTGAGATGCTTAGTGGTGTCACGTCACCAAACATGTCTCACAAAAAGTCAGTTGTTCAGGGCAATGGGAACTTAGAAGCTCAACCTAAATGATACACTAATAGATGTTCTCAGTTCTCAAACATTCCAATACTCAATCGGGCTTTGATATACTTTTCTAATAACTGCGCCGCAGTGAAACGTATTCTATCTGAGGCTCTTCTCGTCTGACGACCCGACCAATCGACCAATGGTGGTAGCTTTAACTTTCCCGGTATGTAACTGACTCTTTGATGACATACACCAATGAGTGACGTTCTCTGTTGATTGAATGTTGAACTAAAATAAATTAGTCATCGAACTCTTATAGCCATCTTTCCCGAGTTTACTCTATATAAGAGAGCAAGCGACCAAATCATGTAGAGATAAACTGCTAAATTGCAGTTCTAAATTATCCATTATAGTGTACTAAATATACTCAATACGATAACTGCATCGTTATAATATCCCTAGAGGTAGTACTGTGATACTGATAATTGAGTTTTACATATGTATATGTTTGACTGTTATGTCCAACACTTCCTAGTTTCTGGCATTACTTTCACCAGTCCATAAGCAATATCGTTAGGATCTCTTATGAAATACCGAAACGAAACTTGACCAGCAGGTTGCACTAAAATTAATTAATGCTCTGTTGCAATGTAACGTCTATGAACAATTTTTCCGTATTTTTCGTTATTTACCCACGAAGTTAGAGCGGGCTGTTGGAGTTTTCACCCACTGCAGAGCCAAGGCAAATACACTATATAATCAAAAGTATCCGAACACCTATTAGTGGATATTAGTATGGGGTGTGCCCACACTTCGTCTTTATGAAGGCTTGAACTCTGCTGGGAACACTTTGAATGACGTATCTAAATGATTTTGGAGGAGCGGCAGCCCATTTTTCCTCAAGAGTTGAAACTGAAGAAGTTTGCGCTCTGGAGCAAACTTTACTATTCAACTCGTCTCAGAGGTAAGAGGTATTCCATTGAGCTCACCTGGGGATTTTAGGCAGGCCAATCCAATTCATTTTACTGTACACCGTGGCTGCTTTATGACAGCATCCATTGTCATGCTGATTCAATCACCGTTCCTCTACCGTACGCGATAAACAGTGCTGTAAAATGTGTTCATATCATTCCGTGTTTAGCGCTATCTTAAGCACAACAAAGGGGCCACACCCTACCCCTGAACAACACCTCCATACCGTAACGTCCGCAGCTCGTGGTCGTGCGGGAGCGTTCTCGCTTCCCGCGCCCGGGTTCCCGGGTTCGATTCCCGGCGGGGTCAGGGATTTTCTCTGCCTCGTGATGACTGGGTGTTGTGTGATGTCCTTAGGTTAGTTAGGTTTAAGTAGTTCTAAGTTCTAGGGGACTGATGACCATAGATGTTAAGTCCCATAGTGCTCAGAGCCAACCATACCGTAACACCACCTCCTCCGTACTTCACTGTTAGCTCTCCAGGTATTCGACAAACCAAAATCTTTCCATCGGATTGCCACAACATATAGCGCGATTCATTATTCCAAATAACTTGTTTCCAGCAATTCACTGTCCATTGGCATCGCTCTTTCCACCACTTCAAGCGTCACTGAGCATCGACTACAGAAATGTCAGGCTTGTGAGAAGCTTCTCCTTCATTGTACTCAATTCGTTTTAACTCACTACGTACAAACATTGTGCTATCTGGACAGCTGGTACGACTTTAGCAAATTACTTCCTCTGATTTCATGCGGTTTTTTTACAACAACCTTCAGCAATGCTCGATGGTCCATGTCTGATAGTACACATGAGGTCTGGCTAGCCTTGGTTTAGTGGTGCTTGTTCTTCTGTCTTTCCAGTTCACAACCACGTCCCCAACAATCGACTTGGGCAGCTTTAGAAGGATTGAAATGTCCCTGATGGATTTGTTGCTGAGGTGACAGCCAGTGAATAGTGCATTGAGTTCTCCTGTCCCGACCGACTCATTATGTAGTTACTTCTTTGGTGACAACTGAATAATTTACTTTCTTTCGCCATGATACTGCCCTCCCCCCACCAATCCCCCGCCAACACCACTACAATCGCATTGGATAGGCGCTGTCACGTCGAACCTCCCCAACATTGGTAAGAATCGTGGGATGGGAAGTACTTTTATTTTAATGCGGGGACAGTATGTCCTACACAAAAATATGAAAACTTACTTGGAGAAGCAGTTGAATAGAATGGATGGTGTTTATAAGATGAACAGCAACAAAAGTGAAACAAAAGTAATGGAATGTAGTTGCAAACGGTGTTGCCGATGAGTGGGTGTCAACGGACCATAACGCACTGGTCGTCGGGGACAGAGACTAACCCCATGCAGTTGCTGTGCCATGTGGAGCGTGAGATTGCCTGCTTTGGAGTCCCTTTAAATGTGGCCCCTTTCTTCTATGTTGCACACTGTAGCGCTCATCTGCTGCAGTAGTTGACCGTAGCTGACCACCTTCTCTTCTTCAGACAGCATTACCTGCCGTTCAGAACACCTCCCATGCACGTAAAACAATGCTGTGAGGAATACCAAATGCCTGGACTACACGCGTCGCATTTCGTATTTTTCCAGCTTCTCGATTATTCTTTCCCATGTGAAGTCATCCAAATGTTATCTCTGGACCATGCTGTAATGACGAACACCACCACAGTGCACCGTAACTGCTCGCAAATTGACACACATTGCCTATTCCTGTTCCTTCAACCACCTGTTGTGGGGCCAGCCCATTTGGTGCTATGGCCACGCTGACATCACGCCATGCGATGTATTGCTTTCTGTGCATGACTGGGAGACCTCTGACAACACACTCCCAAACTTTCATTCATTGACACCAAGTTATCTGATACGTTACTTCATATGTAACTTGATATGTTACTTTATCCATCTCACCCTTACATTTTGCAGAGCAGTGTCCGTTTACCGGCTGCCTTGTTGTTTTTCAGTTTCTTTATGCAGTGGAGGATTTCTTCTTTTGTTGGTGATGGTGAGTCTTCCGGTGCGTTGGCCGGTTCTCGGGGTTCGAAGGTTGAGTTAGGTTCCGGGCAATTTAGTAATTTTGAAAAGTACTTCGCGAGCTCTTCACAGTTTTCTTTGTTGGTAAGTGCCAGTTTTCCGTCTTCTTTTCTGAAGCAGAGGTTCTGTGGTGAGTATCCTTTGACTTGGTTGGCGAACGTCCTGTAGAAATCCCGTGTGTTGAAATTTCTGAAGTCTTCTTCGATGGAGTTTAGCTGATCGTTTATGTATTTGCGTTTCTCTTGTCTTATTGTTTTCGATGTTTGTCTTCGAATTTCATAGAAGTTGTCCTGTGTTTCTTGTGTTTTGTTGCTGTTGTAGTTTGTGAAAGCTGTTCTTCGATTTTGTAGGGCGATTTCGCAGGTAGTGTTCCAACAAAGGGTGCCTGGGTTTTCTAGTCAGCGGGATCAGTTCTTTGGCTGTGTTCACAATTTTTTGTTTAAAGCTGGTCCAATCTTTCGCCTCTTGTTTTTCCCAGTGTTCTGTGGTGTTCGATTCTCTGATCTTTCTTGTATCAAATTTTGGTGAGGTCAATTTCTTTTTGTGTTGTCTTCTTGGTGTGTTTGATTTTGATTCTTGTTAGGTAGTGGTCCGAATCTACACTCCTGGAAATGGAAAAAAGAACACATTGACACCGGTGTGTCAGACCCACCATACTTGCTCCGGACACTGCGAGAGGGCTGTACAAGCAATGATCACACGCACGGCACAGCGGACACACCAGGAACCGCGGTGTTGGCCGTCGAATGGCGCTAGCTGCGCAGCATTTGTGCACCGCCGCCGTCAGTGTCAGCCAGTTTGCCGTGGCATACGGAGCTCCATCGCAGTCTTTAACACTGGTAGCATGCCGCGACAGCGTGGACGTGAACCGTATGTGCACTTGACGGACTTTGAGCGAGGGCGTATAGTGGGCATGCGGGAGGCCGGGTGGACGTACCGCCGAATTGCTCAACACGTGGGGCGTGAGGTCTCCACAGTACATCGATGTTGTCGCCAGTGGTCGGCGGAAGGTGCACGTGCCCGTCGACCTGGGACCGGACCGCAGCGACGCACGGATGCACGCCAAGACCGTAGGATCCTACGCAGTGCCGTAGGGGACCGCACCGCCACTTCCCAGCAAATTAGGGACACTGTTGCTCCTGGGGTATCGGCGAGGACCATTCGCAACCGTCTCCATGAAGCTGGGCTACGGTCCAGCACACCGTTAGGCCGTCTTCCGCTCACGCCCCAACGTCGTGCAGCCCGCCTCCAGTGGTGTCGCGACAGGCGTGAATGGAGGGACGAATGGAGACGTGTCGTCTTCAGCGATGAGAGTCGCTTCTGCCTTGGTGCCAATGATGGTCGTATGCGTGTTTGGCGCCGTGCAGGTGAGCGCCACAATCAGGACTGCATACGACCGAGGCACACAGGGCCAACACCCGGCATCATTGTGTGGGGAGCGATCTCCTACACTGGCCGTACACCACTGGTGATCGTCGAGGGGACACTGAATAGTGCACGGTACATCCAAACCGTCATCGAACCCATCGTTCTACCATTCCTAGACCGGCAAGGGAACTTGCTGTTCCAACAGGACAATGCACGTCCGCATGTATCCCGTGCCACCCAACGTGCTCTAGAAGGTGTAAGTCAACTACCCTGGCCAGCAAGATCTCCGGATCTGTCCCCCATTGAGCATGTTTGGGACTGGATGAAGCGTCGTCTCACGCGGTCTGCACGTCCAGCACGAACGCTGGTCCAACTGAGGCGCCAGGTGGAAATGGCATGGCAAGCCGTTCCACAGGACTACATCCAGCATCTCTACGATCGTCTCCATGGGAGAATAGCAGCCTGCATTGCTGCGAAAGGTGGATATACACTGTACTAGTGCCGACATTGTGCATGCTCTGTTGCCTGTGTCTATGTGCCTGTGGTTCTGTCAGTGTGATCATGTGATGTATCTGACCCCTGGTAATGTGTCAATAAAGTTTCCCCTTCCTGGGACAATGAATTCACGGTGTTCTTATTTCAATTTCCAGGAGTGTATGTTGGCTCCTTTTCTCACTTGGACGTCGTGGATTTCTTTCTGGTATTCATAGGAGATTGCCACGTGATCTATCTGGAATTCGCCTAGTGAGTGGACTGGTGATCGCCACGTCTTTTGTTTCTTGGGCTTTTTCATCAGGGAGGTTGACATGATTTTGAGGTTGTTTTGCTGGCAGAGTTCAATCAGTCTGGTGCCGTTTTTGTTGGTGAATTTGTTGTGCAGGGAAATTTCCTACTTTTTTCTGTAGCGTTTTTCTCTGCCGATTTGTGCGTTGAAATTGCCTAGTAGAATTTTCGCGTTGTCTTGGGGTATTTTTGCCAGGGTGGTTTCGAGTTTGTCCCAGCATTTGTCTGTTTCTTCTGGTTTGTCCTTGTTGTCTGCGTTCGTGGGGGCATGTACGTTGATGAGGGTGTAGTTCTTGTTGGCGTGTTTGATTCGCATGGTCATGAGCCTGTTGTTGATCGCGTTGACTTCTTTTACTGAGTCTAGGATGTTTTTGTTTACTGCGAAGGCCATGCCGAGGAGTGCTCCTCCTTTGCCGATTTTCCTGTTGGTTCCACTCTTGAAGAATCTGTAGTTTCCGTAGTCTATTGTGTCTGAATCCTTGTATCTTGTTTCTTGTAGCGCTAGGATCGAGATCTTTTGACTGGTGAGTTCCGTTGTTAGATTGTGTAATTTTACCGTTTGTATTAGTGTCTGTATGTTGAAGGTGCCAAAGTATGTGTGTGTTTTCTTGGGTAGTTTGCCAGAGCGCTCCGACTCGCCCTTTAGTACATCTCCAGGTCCCCCAGAATCCGAGTGCCTGGTTGCCGTCTTGCGACAGGTGGATCGTCCACCTGGGGTAATGTTGTTTTTAGGTGTAATTGCCATTATGCTTGTAATTCGTCTGGCTTGCGCCAGTTTGGTAGAACCAGGGATTTTCAGTTGTTTATTTATAAATAAATAATTTAATATTCTCGTGCAAGTGTGCTCAAGTTAAATGACAACGAATTGTTGTTAAATATTTCTGCCTGAAAAAAAATATATATCAGTTTATGACATCCAGTCTTACAAATTTCCTTTTTCTGACGGACACACGTCCAGATCGTCCGCTCTCAAAACTCTGGCATCTCTCTCCCGACATCCACCACTGCTGCCGTCTCACCTCCAACTGCCCAACGCTACACGCTGTTCACATCCAACTGCCCAACACAATACAAGCGAATATTCCAACAATGAGTCCAACCAGCCACAGACTGCACACAGCGAAGTCAGCGATTTTCATACAGAGCGCTACGTGGCGTTATCAACATAAAAACCTAAACAGCCTACTTACACAATGTAACTACATGAAATTACGAAATCCTTCAAGATCAGGTAGTATAGTCGGTCGTATGTAGCTCGTTCTTGGATGGAGTGCTCTTTCGAGAACCGTTTTACGTTTTTTCAATCATGTGATGCAGAAGATAAATACTTGCCTCGAATCATACTAACCTGCCTATTCTGAATCTTTCTGCATCTCACACATAGATCAGAGCTGTGACATCAGTCGTTACATTCACACACAAAATATAAAAGCAGATGTAAAGGAGCCATTTATAAGCTATTTTCAGCAAACTGGGAAGAAAGCTGTTATTACGGAATATAATTTGCAGGTTACACGCTTTTGCAACGGTTTCGTTATAGGTGACTTTTTTGGGACCTTAGAAAGTTTCTACGTGTTTTAATCGACTCCTATCCACCGATGAACGACACTTCTGAAAGACGTTGGAGTTACTGTTAAGAGACTTTCAGGTACACGATGGAGTGCTCACTACGATGCTATTAAGCTGGTGTTTCAATGCTTTAAGAAGATTGTCGGTGCTCCTGAGGAACTGTCTGATTCTTCGGAAAATATTGAAACAAAAGAAGCTCCTCAAACTGTGTTGTCTGCATTGTGTGATTTCTCTTTTTTGTGTTTGTGGTGCACTATCTTAGAAGTCATCTATGCTCAAAAGCATTTACAGATTCTTGGAGTCAGGATCGGAATGTGTATTACGATGATGACATGTCTAAAGCTCTTTCTGAAAGACAAGAGAAGCCCCTCAATTCGCGAAGGTCATCCGTGACGAGATGTGGAAAAAGCTGAACTTTCAGGGAGAAGAAAATTATGCCTAGAGAGAAGGCTGCAAATCAGATGCTGACTTTGCACCAGGAACTAAGAAAGTGAATTTTAGAGTGTATCAACAGGTTTCTGCAACTAATCGAGACGGATTACAAAACCGTGAAACGTATATCAAATCGTTCTGCTGTTTTAGAGCCCGACAATCTGACTAAAACCCTAGAAACGAATCTCCACACGACTGTAAAACATTTGGTTGAGAATTACGATGAGATTTCTCAAGGTGGTATCATTCCACGCCTAAGATTTCTGTAAGCTGCCAAATTTCTAGAAGTAGTGTCTTTTGGTAGGAGATCTTTAAATTTCTTACAGTTCGTGGATGGATATGAATTTTCCAAATCTGCCCCCAACTGCATTTTGTTGTTAAGGTTTTTCTTAACTTTGTCTGTTTCGCTAGCGTCATGTGAAAGGAGTTTGTAAAACTCAGACTAATAAAGACCCACCTTAGGTCCACTATGAGTCAGGCACGACTCCCTAGTTTGGCAATTTTACTGATCGAAAATAATATAGCTAATTGTGTTGTATTGATGAGGCAAGTTCAAAATTTTCAGCAGAAAAAACTCTAAGGGAGAGATTCCAAGCTATATTTTAAAGTTACCTATCAGTAAGAAGATCCCTGGTTATTTTTACTGCTTCATTAATAATCAGTTACACTACATTACTTATAAAAATGTATTACATTTATTTGTTTCGGATCATAATAACTGTTTACAAATTAATTACGTTATACTTTACTTAGTTAACGGCCTGTATGAAAAATTGCTCTCGCCCCCCCCCCCCCTCCCAAAAAAAAAAAACTATTTGACGTTTCTGTGGAGGTGGTGGGAGTGGTGCTGAGATATTAAAGTTCCGCACTGGGTGCCAATCTACATAACTATGAAACGTCCCCTTTGGAAAATTATGAATGACTGTGCTGGTAAACCTCTACGTTATTTGATTTTCAAACAGCCTAGCAAAACTGAACGAACTCAGTCATTTCTCTCTTTACTTATTCTGATCAACATTAAACTGTCACACAATATTTTTAGCGCAACGCAATCTGACTTTCAATAATCGCTACAAAAGAATGGCACTGACTAACAATAACCTATGCCTTTCATGAATCACTTACCTCACAAAAATCTTCGTTACTCGAACTACTGCAATACAGTGAGCGCCACTACTGCCAGCTAAGTAAAAGATTCTAACTACTGAAGGCACTAACTACTGATAGGCATAGTTAGCAAATGAAAGATTTTGATGGAGAATAAACAATGTATTTACCTTAATATTGTTCAAAAATCAGTTCATGACATACAGTCTTATAAATTTCGTTTTTCTGACGGACACACGTCCAGATCGTCCGCTCTCAAAACTCTGCCATCTCTCTCCCCACATCTACCACTGCTGGCGAGCCGCGCGGGATTAGCCGAGCGGTTTAGGTCGCAGCAGTCACGGGACTATGCGGCTGGTCCCGGCGGAGGTTCCAGTCCTCCCTCGGGCATGGGTGTGTGTGTTTGTCCTTAGAGTAATTTAGGTTAAGTAGTGTATAAGCTTAGGGACTGATGACCTCAGCAGTTAAGTCCCATAAGATTCCATACACATTTGAACATTTGAACACTGCTGGCGACTCATCTCCAACAGCGCAACGCTACGCGCTGTTCACATCCAACTGCCCCACACTACAATAGTGAATATTCCAACAATGCAAGCCAGCCACACACTGAGCACAGCACAGCCAGTGATTTTCATACAGAGCGCTACGTGGCGTTACCAACATAAAAACCTAAACAGCCTACTCACATAGCCCCAACCCCTTAGAAAAAATTTATAAATGACAGTGCTGGAAAACCTCTACGTTATTTGATTTTCAAACAGCTGAACGTACTCAGACATTTCTCTCTTTACTTATTCTGATCAACACTAAACTGACACACAATATTTTTAGCGCAACACAATCTGACTTTCAATAATCCCTACAAAAGAATGGCCCTGACTAACAATAACCTATACCTTTCATGAATCACTTACCTCACAAAAATCTTCGTTACTCGAACTACTGCAATACACCGAGCTCTAATACTACCAGCTAAATAAAAGATCCTAACAACTGAAGACACTAACTTACTGAAGGCACTAACTACTGACAGGCATAGTTAGCAAATGAAAGATTTTGATGGAGGACAAACAATGTATTTACTTTAATAGTGTTCAAAAATCATTATATATATATGACTATCAGTTCATGACATTCAGTCTTACAAATTTCCTTTTTCTGACGGACACACGTCCAGATAGTCCGCTATCAAAACTTTATCTCTCCCCCCACATCCACCACAGCTGGCGGCTCACCTCCAACTGCGCAACGCTACGCGTTGTTCACATCCAACTGCCCAACACTACAATAGTGAATATTCCAACAATGTAAACCAGCCACAGACTGCACACAGCACAGCCAGTGATTTTCATACAGAGCGCTACGTAGCGTTACCAACATAAAAACCTAAACAGCGTACTTACAACTACGCCACTGATTAGAGCGTGTGCATGCAATCACTATTCCGCTGCTCAAAATACATATAGGATAAAAAAACACTAAAATCTGTATTAAACACCTAACAGAAACCTAGTGTTACGGAGTAAAGTCAAGCGCCGGCATGCCAGTCGGGGGCAAGAGAGCAGTGAGGAGTGTGAAGAAGACGTCAGCCAATTGCAAGCTGTCCGACCCCCCTCCTGGACGACAACGCGACAGCAGCGGCCCCTATGCGAAGAGGACATAAGCGCCGCGTCCGACTGGTCGAGCCCAGTTGATCAGCAGCAGCAAGATTAGGCACTTCAAGACCAGCGACTTATGAATTCTACACTCCTGGAAATTGAAATAAGAACACCGTGAATTCATTGTCCCAGGAAGGGGAAACTTTATTGACACATTCCTGGGGTCAGATACATCACATGATCACACTGACAGAACCACAGGCACATAGACACAGGCAACAGAGCATGCACAATGTCGGCACTAGTACAGTGTATATCCACTGGCGACAACATCGATTTACTGTGGAGACCTCACGCCCCACGTGTTGAGCAATTCGGCGGTACGTCCACCCGGCCTCCCGCATGCCCACTATACGCCCTCGCTCAAAGTCCGTCAAGTGCACATACGGTTCACGTCCACGCTGTCGCGGCATGCTACCAGTGTTAAAGACTGCGATGGAGCTCCGTATGCCACGGCAAACTGGCTGACACTGACGGCGGCAGTGCACCAATCCTGCGCAGCTAGCGCCATTCGACGGCCAACACCGCGGTTCCTGGTGTGTCCGCTGTGCCGTGCGTGTGATCATTGCTTGTACAGCCCTCTCGCAGTGTCCGGAGCAAGTATGGTGGGTCTGACACACCGGTGTCAATGTGTTCTTTTTTCCATTTCCAGGAGTGTAGATTCGGACCACTACCTAACAAGAATCAAAATCAAACTCACACCAAGAAGACAACACAAAAAGAAATTGACCTCACCAAAATTTGATACAAGAAAGATCAGAGAATCGAACACCACAGAACACTGGGAAAAACAAGAGGCGAAAGATTGGACCAGCTTTAAACAAAAAATTGTGAACACAGCCAAAGAACTGATCCCGCTGACTAGAAAACCCAGGCACCCTTTGTTGGAACACTACCTGCGAAATCGCCCTACAAAATCGAAGAACAGCTTTCACAAACTACAACAGCAACAAAACACAAGAAACACAGGACAACTTCTATGAAATTCGAAGACAAACATCGAAAACAATAAGACAAGAGAAACGCAAATACATAAACGATCAGCTAAACTCCATCGAAGAAGACTTCAGAAATTTCAACACACGGGATTTCTACAGGACGTTCGCCAACCAAGTCAAAGGATACTCACCACAGAACCTCTGCTTCAGAAAAGAAGACGGAAAACTGGCACTTACCAACAAAGAAAACTGTGAAGAGCTCGCGAAGTACTTTTCAAAATTACTAAATTGCCCGGAACCTAACTCAACCTTCGAACCCCGAGAACCGGCCAACGCACCGGAAGACTCACCATCACCAACAAAAGAAGAAATCCTCCACTGCATAAAGAAACTGAAAAACAACAAGGCAGCCGGTGAAGACGGAATAACGGCAGAACTGCTGAAGAACCTAGGACCAAACTCGCTAAACGAAATCACACAAATCATATAGAACACCTGGACAACCGAAATCATACCTGACGACTGGAAGATCGCACTCATTCACCCGCTACACAAGAAAGGTGACAGGACAGACACAAACAATTACAGAGGAATTTCCCTGCTACCGGTCATCTACAAAATTCTATCAACCTGCCTTCTCACCAGAACGCAAGGACAACTGGAACCCGCCATCTCGGAATACCAAGCGGGTTTCAGACCCAACAGAGCCTGCCCCGAACAAATCTTCAACCTGAAATCAATCATAAAATCCCACATGACAAGCTCCAAAAAAATCATCTGCACTTTCGTCGACTTCAAAAAGGCTTACGACTCGATCGACAGAAAGTCCCTCATCCAAATCCTCAGAGAAAAAGGCCTAGACCAGAAGACCCGAAGACTAATCGAACAGACACTAACCAATACAAAATCCAAAGTCAAATTCATGGGCGAAATCTCGGACCCCTTTGAAATCCACACTGGCCTAAGACAAGGAGATGGACTATCCCCGCTATTGTTCAACATCGTCCTGGACAAAGTATTGAGCGAATGGGAAGCTGAAGTCAGGAGACAAAACACCTGGAGACCAGTCACATTAGGAAGGAAAAGAATGGAAATCCCTTACCTAGCATTCGCAGACGACCTAGCGATACTGACCTATGACCCAACATCAGCAAAAACACAGATCGAAATCCTGAAAGAATGCGCCGAGAAAGTCGGCCTACAAATCTCCTTTGAAAAAACGCAAGTCCTAACAAGAGAAGGTGACGACATCACAACCAAGTACGGCAAAATTAAAGGGGTCACACACTTCAGATACCTAGGCGAAATCATCGAACCGACCGGAACAGAGAAACTGGCTTACGAAGACAGACAACAGAAGACACGGAAATCACTAGGCATGGTACGAAACGTCTACAACAAACAATGCATTTCCAGAAACACCAAGATCAGACACTATAACACAGTGATCAAACCCGCCGTACTGTATGCCAGCGAAACACTAGCACTCAACAGGAAAATCAAAATTGAAGAAATCAAAAAAGAAGAACGCAAAATCATGAGGAAAATTTTAGGAGGAAGATCCACACCAGATGGCTACAGACTACAGAAGAACTCAACAGTTGAAGCATATTCGAACATCGAGAACGATATGAGAAAAAGGCGCCTTAAATTCTACGGACATTTAGATAGACTCCCTGAAACAAGACTCACCAAGAAAATTCTAGAACACATCAAGACACTTAAAGTCTCGACACCCTGGATGGAAGGAGTCCGAAAAGACCTACAAGCAATTGGCACCACAAACACCACAGACAGAAGCACCTTCCGAAAACACATAGACAATTGGGAAGTAAAGTCAGAAGCGCTAAAACAGCGGACCAAACAAGAATGGTCTGAGGAGAGAAAAGAGGCCCTCTCCAAGAGAATGAAGGAGTACTGGAAGGACAAGAAGAACAAGCCTTCAAAGTCATAAGCTTAACGATTTCCTTTTAGGGAAAATCCGCCAATAATAATAATAATAATAATAATAATAAACATTTATTTGTAATTTATTGTAAATGATCTGAGTGAGATAGAATCCTTATAATATTTCTTTTAGTCAAATATTGTTGCAGTATATTAGTTTAGTGTAGGAAGTGGTCAAGTTGAGTCAGATCATGTCTGTAGAACTTAAGAACGATGTATTTTCTGTGGAGATGGCCTTCAGCCAATGGAAAAGTAGACAGCATAGGAACACTACGGGAGTCAAGTGGAGACTAAGGCGTTTTCGAGTGAAGAGCTCAAAGGAGCAATTCTGTACCCTTTACGTTGGTTCTTGAAGGAGGCAGACTAGTGTTAATTTGAAAACTGTCACGTTAAACTCTGAACGATTTTGAGCTGGTGAATATTTCGTGTATTGTGATCACCAAATGAACTATTTAGTTTGGGGATTTCACTACCATTCTTGTAACATTCTCAATGCAACTTTACTGCATTTGGTAAGGGTACTGTATGTTTGTATTTTAACTGGATATCATAGGACGGATTTCCGTTTATTTAAGATGTCCTTTCTGGAATAAACATTATTCAACATAGTTCTCTGTCGTCTACATCACTTGCAGCTGTTACAATAGAGCTCTTTGAATTAAAGTATCCATTTATCTTTTATTTTACATTTCTGTGTATTTTATGAATTTGCAGTTCTAGCCAGTGCATAAACTATTTGACTACAGGATCACAGCTACAGATTATTATCTGCAGCAAGTTAGCCACTGGGCATGAAAGCAGACGTGCGCAGCTTGGCCCTATGACTACACTGACCTATTCTTTTTTAAAAAGAGTCGTGCATAGCCCAATTACCTAAGGTGTTACCCACATCAGGTAAAGCCGCAATGAGTTTGCCTGTATGGACTTTGGTTAGAGAGCAACTACTCAGCAGCAGAAAACCATTAGGTAGCGGCGCCCCCTACACTATCGAGTCTGTTGGACTTCTAGCTATTATTCATGTTTCATTGTCACTGTTCATACATTTCGATTAAACGAATATCGCACTGGACCAGTTTGGCGCTGCTCTATCGAATGACAACGTGAAATGCTACTTTAGAATAATTTTGTTTATAATGGGAAACATAGCAGCACTTTCCATCGACAATGGGCATTGTATTAAAGAAGCGGTGAGCAGTATTTGTTTGGGTCGACTCTGGTGACAAATTGCAAAAACGAAATTGCATATATTTACCGTAAAACTTGGAAAATTCATCTGATGATTATGAGGGACGCACTGTCTCTCCAGTCGCTAAGATAGTGGTGCCATCATTCGTAAGTGTCTGGATACTTTGATCAGATAGTATATACAGGGTGTCCCAGCTATCTTGTCCACCCAAAATATCTCTGGAACAATAACAGCTATTGGAAAACGACTTTCACCGGTATCAATGTAGGGCTGGGGCCCATGAATGTACATATTTGGAAACATTCTAAAACGAAAGCATATGTGTTTTTAACACAAAGTTATGTTTTTTAAATGGACCTCCTATATTTTTTCTTCAGCAATCTATAGCATGACAAAGCACATACACAATGGCGTTGATTGCATCGCAATATTCCCATTATATCCCGAGATATTAAGACGCGAAGTTGACGCTTGAAACACCCGACACGCGCTGCTAGCGCACGTCCTGAGGCTCAGGCGTGAACCCCACGCTGCCCGTAATCGCGATGTGATTGACATGCGTAATCACACTTTCATACTTATCAAGAGGTCCGAAACGAATAATACGGTCTGCTGCCACCCTGCATTACTGTCGTACATTCCAGCAGGTATTTATCCCATAGGCTAGGGGTGATGCGGTTCTGTAACATATCTGTGTACCGCAACGTTAGTCACAAAGTTAACTTCGCTTATCGTTAATCCGTTACTAAAACGGTAATGCCGTTCAACGTTAAAACTTTACTTTACTGTAGATCTAGCGCAAGTGACAGTTAATCATTCACTCGTAATAGTAAAATTCATGTTGATGGTTTTAATGAAACTAGCAAGTAGACTAAAAGTTTTACCGTTGTTTAGGTAAAAATGTTTTGATTTGGGAAGTTCAGGTAGGACATAGAAGATGAATGTAAACATTTTTAACCAATTAGTTTTATGATCACATAATTATCAATGTTATGTTTATCTAATGCGTTAAATGACAAATTGTTGCAAACAAATGTTTCTTAACATCACTGGGTAAAATGGCCCTTTGTAGAAACTTTCACTGTGATACCAGCACTACATACTAAACATAGCGTTCACATCTCATGCTCAAAGTGATGCCCATTGGCTTGCATACATAGGGTCACTCTGCGGATGAAGGATGCCCTACTTTGTGCTATTGTTTCCTCTTTGATGGCTGTACAAGCATCAATAATGCGTTGCTTCATGTCCTCTGGTGTTGTTGGTTCATGTTGGTAAACAGCATCCTTCACTGCTCCCCAAAGAAAATAATCCAGCGGTGTAAGGTCCGGAGATCGGGCAGGCCACCTAACTGGGCCACCTCGTGCAATCCACCTACCAGGGAACTTACGGTTCAGAAGTCGTCGTGCTCGTAAGGCGTTATGTGCAGGGCATCCGTCATGCTGGTACCACATGACCATTCTCCGGTCCAGAGGTACGGTGTCCAAGAGAACAGGAAGATTGTGTCGTATAAACCTGGAGTATTGTCTGCCATTTTGGATGCCATTTATAAAGAAACGTCCGATAATGGTATCTCCAATAATCCCACATCAAACATTAGCTTTCCACGGACGTTGATGCTCTACTTGACGGAGCCATTTTGGATTGTCTGCGGACCAATAATGCATATTCCTCATATTGACAATTCCTTTGTTGGAGAATGATGCCTCGTCGGCAAAGAGAACATCTGCAAAAAAATTTGGATTAGTCAGAAGTTTTTGCTGATACCACAATCATATCGCGATTACGGGCAGCGTGGGGTTCACGCCTGAGCCTCAGGACGTGCGCTAGTAGCGCATGTCGGGTGTTTCAAGCGTCAAATTCGCGTCTAAATATCTCGGGATGTAATGTGGAATATTGCGATGTAATCAACGCCATTGTGTATGTGCTTTGTCATGCTATGGATTGCTGAAGAAAAAATATAGGAGGTCCATTTAAAAAAACATAACTTTGTGTTAAAAAACACATATGCTTTCGTTTTAGAATGTTTCCAAATATGTACATTCATGGGCCCCAGCCCTACATTGATACCGGTGAAAGTCGTTTTCCAATAGCTGTTATTGTTCCAGAGATATTTTGGGTGGACAAAATAGCTGGGACACCCTGTATATCATTCAAGGGGTATTAGAGTGCATGAATTAGGATTGATGACTGGCTGGTCCAGGTGGTAGCCTGCGTGAGGACTCGACCCAGAGGATCACTGTTCTCGCAGCTACAAGGTGAGTGTTAGTTGCTTCTATAGCCATCGACCCAAGTATGTTCATAGCGGCATGAGCCACAACGACAGTAGCAGCACAACGATGGCTTGGTGGTCACGGCGAAATCATTAGACGCAAAGCGGAGCCCATAAGGAGCACCTTACAGCTGAGGCACAGGCGGTGGAGCTGTGTGGTGTGACACCCTTCACATTTACAGTAGCATTCCACACTGGCCTGTTTAAATAAAGACGTTGCAACTATTCCTATCCTATAGCAGCAGTGGCAGTGGTTGTTTAAACATTAATTACAGACATCACTAGTGTGTGGTTCGCTCACAAGGTGATTAAAGTGGATATGTTTTTTTTTTTTTTTTAAATCCTGTTTCATTGCTAGAAAGTACGTAATTGGATAACCTTGAAAAGTAGCCGAAACTAGATTGCCGAAAACACAGCAATCCTACACGAAAAGTAGCTGAAAGTAAGTATTAGGAACACTGGGAGAAAACAGTGTTGTTAAATATTTGAAGTATCGTATTTACGATAATCTATCTGTGTCTTTGGGAGACAGTCTTAAAACAATGTATTTGGAGTGCAGGGGGAAAATCTGTAAGGTTTCCACGAAAAATGTAACAAATAGCCCCAGAATTGTAAATTGCACCAAAACAGTAAATGTAAATGGAAGATAGTCCCATGTTGGAGTGCTTGCAGAAAATGTTGTTGGGCACCCACAACCTAATTAAATTAAAGTAATTCAGCCAATAGGATAACGTCCCAACATCTTTCACACATCCTCATTAATATCACAAGATCTCAAGTCATTTTTGCGTCGTAAATTATAGTAATTATACACTGCTCTGTAAAATGTAAGGATGATATAGATAAATTAACATATCAAGTAAAATATCAAGTAACACATTAATCAGCATATCAACTGACGTGCGTCCTCGGAGTCTTTCGCGATGCCGTACTTCAATAAAATCTTCTCGGTTTACAAGCCACGTCATTTCGAGTAAAACACTCGACTTTTCGATAACTGTCTCCGCCATCGTCATCATGAGTTGAATTCACTGACACCTATATAAGCAGAACAGCGTGTCAGCCCCGGAAATCAGTGATTCAAACTGCTGATGATGATAGTGGAGACAGCTATCGAAAGCTCCAGTGCTTTATTCGAAATGACATAGCTTGTAAACAGGGAAGATTTTATTGACAACTTGGTGAAAATGAATGAAAGTGTGGGAGCATGTTTCCAGATGCCTCCCAGTCATAAAGCTGCACGTCACATGGTGTCATGTCAGCAGGACTATAGCGCCAAATGGTCTGGCCCCACCACATGAGGGAGTTGAAGTAACAGGAACAGGCAGTATGTGTCAATGAGCAAGCAGCTATGGGGCACTGGGGTGGTGTTCTTCATTACAACATGGTCCAGAGGCAGCATCTGGAGGACTTTACATGGGAAAGAATAATCGGGAAGCTGGAAAAAGACGAAGTGCGATGTGTGTAGTCCAGGCATTTGGTATTCCTTATTTATTTATTTATTGTTCCGTGGGACCAAATTAAGGAGAAGTCTCCATGGTCATGTAACGAGTCAATACATCAAATTATAACACGATAGTAGAAACAGATAAAATGAAATATAAGAAACATATTCAGGCGACAATTCGTAAGTTTAAGTAAAGACAATCAACAATGTAGCACTGGAATTTGCTTAATTTTTCAGCTCTTTCAGGAGCTCCTCGACAGAATAGAAGAAGTGAGTCATGAGGAAACTCTTCAGTTTAGACTTAAAAGTGTTAGGAGTACTGCTAAGATTTTTGAGTTCTTGTGGTAGCTTATTGAAAATCGATGCAGCAGAATACTGCACAAGAGTCAAGGAAGTGCATTCCACATGCAGATTTGATTTCTGCCTAGTATTAACTCAGTGAAAGCTGCTAACTCTTGGGAATAAGCTAATATTGCTAACAACAAACGACAGTAAAGAAAATACACTCCTGGAAATTGAAATAAGAACACCGTGAATTCATTGTCCCAGGAAGGGGAAACTTTATTGACACATTCCTGGGGTCAGATACATCACATGATCACACTGACAGAACCACAGGCACATAGACACAGGCAACAGAGCATGCACAATGTCGGCACTAGTACAGTGTATATCCACCTTTCGCAGCAATGCAGGCTGCTATTCTCCCATGGAGACGATCGTAGAGATGCTGGATGTAGTCCTGTGGAACGGCTTGCCATGCCATTTCCACCTGGCGCCTCAGCTGGACCAGCGTTCGTGCTGGACGTGCAGACCGCGTGAGACGACGCTTCATCCAGTCCCAAACATGCTCAATGGGGGACAGATCCGGAGATCTTGCTGGCCGGGATAGTTGACTTACACCTTCTAGAGCACGTTGGGTGGCACGGGATACATGCGGACGTGCATTGTCTGTTGGAACAGCAAGTTCCCTTGCCGGTCTAGGAATGGTAGAACGATGGGTTCGATGACGGTTTGGATGTACCGTGCACTATTCAGTGTCCCCTCGACGATCACCAGTGGTGTACGGCCAGTGTAGGAGATCGCTCCCCACACCATGATGCCGGGTGTTGGCCCTGTGTGCCTCGGTCGTATGCAGTCCTGATTGTGGCGCTCACCTGCACGGCGCCAAACACGCATACGACCATCATTGGCACCAAGGCAGAAGCGACTCTCATAGCTGAAGACGACACGTCTCCATTCGTCCCTCCATTCACGCCTGTCGCGACACCACTGGAGGCGGGCTGCACGATGTTGGGGCGTGAGCGGAAGACGGCCTAACGGTGTGCGGGACCGTAGCCCAGCTTCATGGAGACGGTTGCGAATGGTCCTCGCCGATACCCCAGGAGCAACAGTGTCCTTAATTTGCTGGGAAGTGGCGGTGCGGTCCCCTACGGCACTGCGTAGGATCCTACGGTCTTGGCGTGCATCCGTGCGTCGCTGCGGTCCGGTCCCAGGTCGACGGGCACGTGCACCTTCCGCCGACCACTGGCGACAACATCGATGTACTGTGGAGACCTCACGCCCCACGTGTTGAGCAATTCGGCGGTACGTCCACCCGGCCTCCCGCATGCCCACTATACGCCCTCGCTCAAAGTCCGTCAAGTGCACATACGGTTCACGTCCACGCTGTCGCGGCATGCTACCAGTGTTAAAGACTGCGATGGAGCTCCGTATGCCACGGCAAACTGGCTGACACTGACGGCGGCGGTGCACAAATGCTGCGCAGCTAGCGCCATTCGACGGCCAACACCGCGGTTCCTGGTGTGTCCGCTGTGCCGTGCGTGTGATCATTGCTTGTACAGCCCTCTCGCAGTGTCCGGAGCAAGTATGGTGGGTCTGACACACCGGTGTCAATGTGTTCTTTTTTCCATTTCCAGGAGTGTATATACTGTGAGGGCAATGTCAGAATTCCCAGACTATTGAATAGGGGTCGACAAGAGGTTCTCGAACTTACACCACACATAGCTCGAACAGCCCGTTTTTGAGCCAAATATACCCTTTTTGAATCAGAGGGATTACCCCAAAAAATAATACCATACGACATAAGCGTATGAAAATATGTGAAGTGGACTACTTTTCGTGTTGAACTGTCACTTATTTCAGATAATGTTCTAATGGTAAATAAAGCAGCATTTAGTTTCTGAACAAGATCCTGAACATGGGCTTTCCGCAACAGCTTACTATCTATCCGAACGCCTAGGAACTTGAACTGTTCCGTCTCGCTTACAATATGCCCATTCTGTCTGATCAAAATATCCGTTCTTGTTGAATTGTGAATTAGAAACTGTGAAAACTGAGTCTTATAGTGATTTAGCATCAAATTAATTTCCATAAGCCACGAACTTATTTCATGAGCTACAGTATTTGATATTGTTTCAATATTACACACAAGATCCTTCACTACCAAGCTGGTGTCATCAGCAAACAGAAATATTTTTGAATCACCTGTAATACTAGAAGGCATATCATTTATATAAATAAGAAACAGCAGTGGCCAGAGAACCGACCCTTGGGGAATGCCCCACTAAACAGTGCCCCATTGGAACTGAACATCACTACCACTCTCAATATTGCGGAGAATTACCTTGTGCTTTCTGTTCTTAAAGTAAGAGGCGAACCAATTGTAAGCTACCCCATTTACTCCATAATGGTCCAACTTCTGCAGTAATATTTTGTGGTCAACACAGTCATTGTTTTATTTATTTATTTATTTAACCTGATCAGATTAGGGCCATCAGGCCCTCTCTTACATCGGACCAGTGTTCCACACATGCAGCATTTCACACATCAGAGTTACATCATGACCATAGTTTAAATGAGAAAATTAGCTTACTCTAGTGACAATATGAATAAAGAGTAGTGACTAAGACCTAATAAAGTAAAAGCGGCAGTATTTTTACAACAGGTGCTATACATATAGATTATGATAAAAGCAATAATAAGAACAGTAAAAAAAAAAAAATCAAATAATAACGATAAACATGACTAAGACCTAATAAAGTAAATGCTGGCAGTATTTTTACAACAGATGCTATACATGCAGATTATGATAAAAGCAATAATAATAACAGTAAAAAAATCAAATAATAATGACAAACATGAGAAAGATCGGCAATAGTAATGAAGGTTTGTGCAGATGTACATTAATATCTTGGTGTGTAAAGTAGATGTTTACTAGTATAGCGAGTTTTGGGGAAGGGAGATTTAAGGAGTGGGAAAGAGGGAAGTAATGAGGTGAAGTGCATTCATGTACAGAGGAAGGCATTACTGTTGCTTAAGTAGATACGTCATTAACTGTTTTTTGAAGCCGGACATGTTTTTAAGTTCTCTAACATAACGAGGGAGGTTATTCCAGAGTCGGGTTCCCGCTACTGTAAAGGACTTGGAGAAGGTGACTGAGGGATGCAGTGGAACGGAGAGGATTTTATTATAATGGGCACGTGTGTTTCTGTCATGTTGTTCCGACATGAGCGTTAGGGACGAGGAGATATATGAGGGACAGTGTACATTTATAAGGTAGTAGATGAGACAGAGTGTATGGAAATCTCTGCGTTTGTCTGCACGCAGCCAGGACAATTTTGCGTATGCTGATGAAATGTGATCAAAAAGTCGAACGTCACAGATATATCGGACGCAGGCATTCATGACCAGCTCTAGACATCGGGAATTTTCCTGAGAGAGGCCTTGTAGGATAATATCGCTGTAGTCAATGATTGGGAGTATAAGCGTTTGTACTAATTTCTTTTTCAGATCGAAAGGGAAGAGTTTTTTATATTTTTGTAGGACATGAAGGGATGCTGATGCTTTTTTGCACACTGCAGTTACGTGCTCTGTCAAATTTAGATTTTCATCTATTATTACTCCCAAACTCTTTGCTGAGGGAGAGAAGTTAATATTTGTTCCATTTAGGATAAGAGGTGGTACGGATTCCCTATGTTTTGGGCTAATGAGCTTAGAGTGACCAACAAGTACCGCTTGGGTTTTAGATGGGTTTAGTTTTTGACCTATGTCCTTTGCCCATTTTGACAGTGCATCGAGGTCAGTATTGAAATTTTCAATAGCTTTCTTGAGATTGCATGGTTTCGCACTTAGATACGACTGAAGGTCATCAGCATACATATGGTATTTGCAATAGGTCAGAACCGATGACACATCATTGACATACAGAGAGAAAAGTATAGGACCTAATACTGAGCCTTGGGGAACGCCTGACACTACCTGCCGCCATTCTGATTTTATATTCCCAGACAGGACGCGTTGCTAACGAGACGTCATGTATGAGCGAAACCATTGCACTGCACTTGGTGAGAAATTTAAACCGCTAAGTTTGGCTAGTAAGATGTTGAAGTTGACAGTATCAAATGCTTTGCTGAAATCTAAGAAGCAAATGATAGTCGCTTCTTGTCTGTCCATGGCAAGTTTCAGGTCATCTGTCACCTTTATCAGAGCGGATGTTGTGCTTCGATGTTTACGGAAACCTGATTGGTATTCGTCTAATAGGTTGTTAGTAGTTAGGTAGTTTGTAAGCTGGTCATGAACTATATATTCTAAGGCCTTTGATAGTGCAGGAAGAAGGCAGATGGGGCGGCAGTCAGAGGGTGCTGTGGCGATGTCCTTTTTAGGCAGTGGCTTAATTTGTCCCAGTTTCCAGGCCTCAGGGAAAACACTTGTGATTAATGAATCGTTGAAAATGTCTGTTATAGAGGGCAGTAGTTGGTCAGTAATAAGTTTTACCATCTGGATAGTGATACCATCATGTCCAGTAGATGCTGATCTAAGCCGCATTATGGCTTTCTTGACAGTACTGTAAGTGACGTGCTGTAGATAGAATTTTTCTTTGCTACAGTCGTTCATCCCCATGAAGTAATGAATGATTCTTTGTTTTTTTTTTTTGCGGTTCAATTTTGGTTGTAGATAATGTGAAGAATCGGTTTAGTTCTTCAGCTGGGACCATGGGATTTTCTGCTACTTTTATATTGCCTAAACCGAGACTACGAAGATTCTTCCACAGGATAGCTGGTCTACATCTATTGTCAGCTAATGTACGGGCATGTCTGAGCTTAGCGTTTCTCACCGCTTGACTGACTTTGTTTCGTTTCTGCTTGTATACAGCATGATTTTCAGGTGTAGGGTGTATCTTGTATGCTCGATGTGCAGCATCTCTGAGATTCATGAGCTGTTTTAGTTCATCAGTCAGCCAAGGTGCAGGTTGCCTTTTTACTTTTCTGGTCTTTATTGGAACATATTTGTCATATAGTTGAGTAATTTTGTTAGTGAAATCCTGGAGTTTGTCGTTTGCATGGGAAGTATTTCGAACTACATGTACTGCTGTCAGATGTAGAGGAGGTGGTCGCCCGTGCTCAACTACAACAGCAGATGACTTCTACACTGTGCAACAGACAAGAAGGGGCTGCCTGAAACAGCAGGTACAGTTGTAACCACAGTTAGCAAGACTCCAAAGCACGCAACCTTACGCTCCATAGTGGTGTAGGGCCTGCATGGGGTTGGTCTCTTTCCCTGACGACCATTACGTTACGTTCCGTTGACACCCCACACATAGGCGGAAACTTGATAGGGGTTAAATATAAACGTCTGTGACTTAAGTAAACAAACGGTAAGAGCACCACTAGAAGTCAAACATGTTACCTGGCTATAATTATGATCCCTTTCAGGTTTCCAACTTCCCCTCACATTTAGACAACCACAGTTTATTTACACTTGGGTCATAAATTACACTAGCATGTTCATATCGAAAGAGCCCAAGTAGGTGGTTTGTTTATAGAAAGAGCATAGTCAAGTGAAGTCATTGTTTACATAAGGAGAACAATTGGTCCTATTTTCCTCGTGCCCCCACAGCTGCACTGCTCCTACTACCTTAATATTCTGTAATTATACCCATTGTTCTTCAATCTTTTTATAAATAGGGTGATGTTCGTCGGAAATGACAAATTCTGCTTAAAATACGAGCAAGTAAGAAGTACTTTTTTCTCTGCAGCAAAACTGTATGAAAAAGAAGAATGATGGGGCTTAGCGAGCCGTTGTCAGCGAGGTAATAAGAGACGGAATATACGTTCTGACTGTGCAGAGGTGGGGAAGGAAATCGGTCACCCACTTTTTCAAAGCAATCACCCCACATTTATACCGAACCTAAATATGGAAAACACTGATCTCGACGAACGGATGTGGAATGAAAACCACATCTCCTGAATCCGAGATCGTGTCTCATCCACTGAGTTATCTCGCTCGGAAAAATGTGCAAGGTATTGTATAACACGTTAAAAAATTTGTAATAATTATCGTGGAATCTGCCGTCGTTTGGTAGCGACAGAAAAATGTGTTCAAATGTGTGTGAATTCCTAAGGGACTAAACTGCTAAGGTCATCGGTCCCTAGACTTACACAGCACTTAAACTAATTTAATCTAACTTATGCTTAGAACAACACACACGCCCATGTCCGAGGGAGGACTCGAACCTCCGGCGAGAGGGACCGCGCAATCCGTGACTTGGCGCCTCTAACCACGCGGCCACTCCGCGCTGCGGTAGCGACATAGGAACGCATCACACGCTGAGAACGTCATACATTGTGAACAAACACCATTTCACATACACTTTTGTAGTCTTCAGGCCAGAGACTGGTTTTAAACAGCTCTATAAGCTGGTCTCGCTGGTCTGTCCTGTACAAGCCTCGTCATGTCTCTACAACTTCTGAAACCTACATCTCTGTTATCTGCTAACTGAAATCCAGTCTTGTTCTCCCTAAAAATTTTCTTCCCCCCCCCCTCTCCCCCATCCTTTCCTCGTTTCCTCCACACTTCTCTCCATTATGAAATTAACGATTCCTTGAAGCCTCAGGATATGTTCTATCAATCGGTCACTTCTTTTAAGCAAGTTGTGCTACGTATTTCGTGTCTCCGCATCTACACTCCTGGAAATGGAAAAAAGAACACATTGACACCGGTGTGTCAGACCCACCACGCGGTCTGCACATCCAGCACGAACGCTGGTCCAACTGAGGCGCCAGGTGGAAATGGCATGGCAAGCCTTTCCACAGGACTACATCCAGCATCTCTACGATCGTCTCCATGGGAGAATAGCAGCCTGCATTGCTGCGAAAGGTGGATATACACTGTACTAGTGCCGACATTGTGCATGCTCTGTTGCCTGTGTCTATGTGCCTGTGGTTCTGTCAGTGTGATCATGTGATGTATCTGACCCCAGGAATGTGTCAATAAAGTTTCCCCTTCCTGGGACAATGAATTCACGGTGTTCTTATTTCAATTTCCAGGAGTGTATATTCAATATTTCCTCTTTAGTTACGCGATCTACCCATCTAATCTTTCTTCATGCTTCTTAACACCACATTCAAAAAGGTTCTATTGTAATTTTGTCTGAACTATTTATCGTCGGCCGCTGTCGCCGAGCGGTTCTAGGCGCTTCAGTCCGGAACCGCGCTGCTGCTACGGTCGCAGGCTCGAATCCTGCCTCTGGCATGGATGTGTGTGATGTCCTTAGGTTAGTTAGTTTCAAGTAGTTCTAAGTATAGGGGACTGATGATGATGATGAGCGTTTGGCGTCATTGGCCGGGAGGCCCCTCGCGGGGCAGGTCCGGCCGCCTTGGCGCAGGTCTTATTACATTCGGCGCCACATTGGGCGACCTGCACGCCGGATGGGGATGAAATGATGATGAACACAACACAACACCCAGTCCCTGAGCGGAGAAAATCTCCGACCCAGCCGGGAATCGAACCCGGGCCCGGAGGACGGCAATCCGTCACGCTGACCACTCAGCTACTGGGGCGGACAGGGGACTGATGACCTCAGAGGTTAAGTCCCATAGTGCTTAGAGCCATTTTGAACTGTTTATCATCTACTTTTCACTTCCGGACAAGACTACTCTCTAGACAAATACGCTCAGAAAACACTTGAATATATATTCGATGTTAACAAAGTTCTCATTTTCAGAAATGCTTTTCTTGTTCTTGCAGGCTGCATTTGATATCTCCTCTACTTAGCCATCAATTATTTTGCTGCCCAAATAACAAAACACATCTACAACTTAAAGTCTCTCATTTTCTAATCTAATTCCCCGGCATAGCCCGATGTAATGCGACTACATTCCGTCACTCTTGTTTCACTTTTGTGGATGTTCGCCGGCCGCTGTGGCCGAGCAGTTCTAGCCGCTACAGTCTGGAACCGCGCGACCGCTACTGTCGCAGGTTCGAATCCTGCCTCGGGCATGGATGTGTATCATGTCCTTAGGTTAGTCAGGTTTAAGTAGTTCTACGTTCTAGGGGACAGATGCCCTCAGATGTTAAGTCCTATAGTGCTTAGAGCCATTTGAACCTGTTTTTTTTGTCGATGTTCACCTCATAAGCACTATCCATTCTATTCATCTGCTCTTCCAAATAAGTTTTCATATTTTTGGGTGGGATATAATAACACAGAATAAAAATAAAAATGTTCCCCACCTGACGGTTCTTGACAAGTTAGCAAGGTTTATGGGAGTTTTAGCGTGACAGGCGATGGGGGCGGGGAGAGGGGTGGAGGTTGGTTTGCTGGAAGTCATTACGCCACCACCACCCCGTCAAAAGCAAAAGCACACTACTAACCACTGACACAAACAAATTATTCTGATTTTATTGAAACATTTCACGTACTTTTTTGTTATCATATTTGAAATCCTAGGCATCTGTGACACGTTAAATGTGGATGTCATGGAAAATTAGACAATCTAATCAAAAGTACAGCACCTCTATTTAATGCGGAAATGGCCACTAGATGTCACGGGAGGCCGATGTAATAAGAAGCGGGCAGTATTGAATTGTCACTACAGAATTTGTTGGACAGGAGAGTTCAGCGGGCCGCCTGCTGTGGCCGAGCGGTTCTAGGCGCTTCAGTCTGGAACCGCGCTGCTGCTACGGTCGCAGGTTCGAATCCTGCCTCGGACATGGATGTGTGTGATGACCTTACGTTAGTTAGGTTTAAGTAGTTCTAAGTCTAGGGGACTGATGACCTCAGATGTTAAGTTCCATAGTGTTTAGAGCTATTTGAACCATTTTGAAGAGCTCAGCGGCTTCGGGCGTGGACTATCACTGGCTGTCACCAGAGTAACAAATCTATAAGGGACATTAAAGTCCTTCTAAAACTGGCAAAGTCGACTGTTGGGATGTGATTGCGATGTGGGAACGCGGATGAACAAGCACAGTTAAACCAAGATCAGACAGACATCAGGCATTGACGAACAGGGACCGCCTAGCATTGCGGAGGATGTTGTAAAAAGTCTCATGAAAGCAGACGAAGGAGTTTGTTGTGAGTTTCATAGAGCAACCAATTCTCCAGATACCACAATGACTGTGCGTAATGAATTAAAACGAATTTGGTACCACGATCGAGCAGCTCCCCATGAGTCTCATATTTCGGTTCTGCTAAGTGACGTTTGAGTTGGTGTAAAGAGCGAAGCCACTGGGTAATGAATGAATGTAAACGAGTGATTTGCAGTAATGAATCACGCTATATCCTGTTGCAATCCAGTGGAAGGATTTGGGTCTGGCGAATGCCTGAGACCGTTATGTGCCATCCTGTGTAGTGGTGTTATCGTGTGGGGATGTTTTTCACGGGTAGTGTGTGGTCCCTTTGTTGCGGTTAAGATAACGCTAAACGCGGAAGGATATGAACACACTTTACAGCATCGTGTAGCATCTACGGTAGAGGAACGACGATTGTACCACGGTGACAGTGTATCCTATCATAAAACAACATCTGTGAGACAATTGTTTGTGTACAACAAAACGAAATGGATTGGCATGCCGAAAGTCCGAGCTGAGCCCAATGGAACACTTTTGACATGAGTTTGTTTTATTTTATTTACACGTCAAGTTCCGTAGGACTAAATTGAGGAGCAAATCTCCAAGGTCATGGAACATGTGAGTCCATGAAATTACAACATAAAAGTAATAACAGATAAAAATACGACAGTATTCAAAGAACTGAGACTGATGCCAAAACATCAGGGAACTAACATGCATCGAGTTTAAAAAATAGTGCATTATAATGGTTAGGTACTAGCCGAAATCTGGATTTGCGTAATAAAACCCGCAAAAAAAGAAAAAGGACGACTGATTACTGCGCTCTATCATTTATAAAAATAAATGTTTATAAACCCGAAAAAACTCACTCCATAAGTTTAAGTAAACGTAATCAACAATACAACGAGAATCGGCTTAATTTTTCAAGGATCTTCTCGACAGAATAGGAGTGACACATGAGGGAACTCTTCAGTTTCGCTGTGAAAGCGCGTGGATTATTGCTAAGATTTTTGAATTAGAGTGGTAGCTTACTGAAAATGGATGCAGCAGTATACTGCAAACCTTTTTTCACAAGAGTTACCGGCCGGTGTGGCCGAGCGATTCTAGGCGCTTCAGTCTGGAACCGCGCGACCGCTACGGTCGCAGGTTCGAATCCTGCCTCGGGCATGGATGTGTGTGATGTTCTGGGTTAGTTAGGATTGAGTAGTTCTAAATTCTAGGGGACTGATGACCTCAGATGTTGAGCCCCATAGTGCTCAGAGCCATTTGAACCATTTTTTCACAAGAGTTAAAGAAGTCCGATACAAACGCAGGTTTGATATCTGCTGAGCATTAACTGAGTGAAAGCTGCTTGTTCTTGGGAATAAGCTAATATTGCTAACAAGAAATGACAGTAGTATATATATATTGAGAGGCCAATGTCATAATACACAGACACGTGAACAGGGGTCGACAAGAGGTTCGTGAACTTACACCACTTATTGCTCGAACCTCCCATTTCTGAGCCAAAAATATCCTTTTAGAATGGGAAGAGTTACCCCAAAATATAGTACCACACGACATAAGCAAATGAAAATAAGCAAAGTAGATTTTTCGTGTCGATTGATCACTCACTTCAGACACAATTCGAATAGTAAAAATGGCAGCATTAAGTCTTTGACCCCAACTTTTGTAAACCCTCGTCACCAGTTTCGTAAAGGCCTCGTCGATATTACTGTGGAGGTCGAGTTGCCACTGTTGTTACGGTAGGTCGAGTTTTTGAGTTCGTGAGACGGCTTCTGGTGCAATACACCGCCAAAATAATATCTGCCTGCCACTATTACACAGGTATGACCAAGGGTCAGGTAACAGGACAGAAGAACAAAGGTTCTACAACGCTCGAACAAATTACTAACAAAGTCACAGGTTTACTTATCTTTGCGACTTGTCGAATAGTGAAGTCTGCAACACTGCATGTAATGTAACACAAGGAAGGCCCTCAATGGGTAAGTGCAAATAATCGTAGGTAAACTTCACAGTACATCGCAAATTCAGTTTACAACAGTCTGTTGAATTAGCCGCGCGAGATTAGCCGAGCGGTCTGAGGCGCTGCAGTCACGGACTGTGTGGCTGGTCCCGGTGGAGGTTCGAGTCCTCCCTCAGGCATGGGCGTGTGTGTTTGTCCTTAGGATAATTTAGGTTAAGTAGTGCGTAAACTTAGGGACTGATGTCCTTAGCAGTTAAGTCCCATAAGATTTCACACACATTTGAACTTTTTTTTTTAACAGTCTGTTGAATTCTATGAGTTTACTAAGCGACGTTCCCCGTCTAAGTCAGCCCTGGACGACGATCTATAAACAAGTGGGTGAGAGCTGCTCTTCTATCTTCCGAGTAGGCTTCTGACCGTTGTCGCCCGGTCATTGGCGGACTGTAGCCGGCCGGCAACTGGCCGAGGCGAAGTCGATATCTTCATCCTCAGCGCCGCTCGTGGCGTTGGTGAAACCCGGGCAAGTGGCGAGTCCCTCTGGCGCTGGCACCAGCTCGCATCTTTGCACCTGTGGTACATTTGCCCTGGCTGTATCTTGTTCGAATGATACGAGTATAGCACCAACCTTCTCTACTTTCGGCTCTTGAGGAAAATTGGTCTGCCATCCCTCCACAGACATTCAGACACCTCACTGGAAGTGTTCCCAGCAGAGTTCAGCCATTATAACGGTGAAGGGTGGCACACCTAACAGGTGTTCGGATACTTTTGACCAGGTAGTAAATGGGTGAAAACTCGAACAGCCTGCTCTAACTTCGTGTTTAAAAATCGAGAAGTGTTAAGAAATAATACTCATGAACGTTACTGCATGAGGATAGTGCAACAGAACTTTAATTAATTTCGATACAACCTGCTGATTCAATTTATTTTTGGCATTTCGTGAAAGACCCTTGCGATATTGAATATGTGCCGGTGAAAGTAATGCCAGCAACTGAGAAATGTTATACATAATAATCAAACAAATACGTATGTAAATTAGAATCACAGTATTATCTGTAAGGAGTTTATCAAGAGATGGTGGGACGACCCAGTCATCACCGTATTAACTATATTTAGTAAGCTATAACCGATAATTTAGGACTGTAATTTAGCAGTTTATCTCTACCTCATTTGGTCACTTCCTCTCTTATATGGAGTGGACAGGGGGAATATGGCTATGGGGGTTCAATGGCTAATTTGTTTTTGTGGTGCCTTCAGAAAAACTAGGTGCCATAGCAAGGATAGAGCCTCGCAACGTAACTACAAGGAGAGATAGTCGCAGCTAGCCGCATCGACGAATGAGCAACATCATCGTAGCCACGCCCAGAAACGTTTCGCTACGTCACCGCATCGTCTCATCTACTTAGAGCCGAGTATAAAACCGCTCACCCCAGTCCGCGAGTAAGACGACACTATCTCTTCTAGTAAGCCAGCTGTGTGAGTAACCTATTACGGGGAACTCAATTTTTTTCTTTATTGAATTTCGATTTCCCCCCGCCCCCCCCACCCCCTCCCTAGAGGGATACATCTGCTCATCCCCTCCTCTGCAGCCTACAGAAGAGTGAAAAACATAGTGAGGAGACAACAAAACAATTAAAAAACAAGGGATAAAACGGTGACTGTTTAACGCTTTAACATGGCAGAAGTGAAAATATAAAAACAAAGGTTTGGTGATGCTGATTAAAACACATAGTAATTAGACAGGCACAATTAAAAAACACGGTGACAATCTGGTTTCTGTTCGAAAGAGTTAAAAACACACCTAGCGACAGTATGGTGTCTGTTCACAACACTTAAAAAGGGGACACACAACACTGAACACTCACATAAACACAGCAGTATAGGGTAGACACAAAGGCAGAGGGGGGCGGGGGAGGACCCAGGAACAAATGTGGGAGGAGAGGAAAAGCAAAAACGGCGGGAGCCGATGGAGGGAGAGGATAAAGAAAAGGGGAGGGCAGGGCAGAGGGGGGAAGGAGTAGGAAAGGCAGTGGAGGGGAAAGCAAAGACTCAGGTGAGACAATGGAGTCAAAGAGAAGGTAGGCAGGGAAAAAAACAGTACGGAAGGGGGGGGGGGTGGGGAAGAGGGAGCCCAGGAAAAGGACAGAGGGAGGAAGGGAGAGGTGAGAATCAGAGTTGATAGGAGGGATAAATGGAGGGAGAGAAGGCATCATCCAGGAGGGGGAGTTGACGGAAGCCACCTTGGGAAAGGAGATGAAGGGTGTAGAGGTGGAGGGTAGGGGGGACACAACAGTGAAGGCACGGCAGCGGGCGGGGGTTGGAGAGAAGAACAATGAGGGGATAGAGGATCCGCATGAGGGATGGGAGGCATATACGGAAGGTGAGGTGGAGTGCATGGCGCTTGAGGATCTGGAGGGACTTACAGAATTTGGGGGAGGGGGGGCGGATATCCATGTGGGACTGGCATAACAGAGGATGGGACGGATCAAAGGATGGTAGAGGGGTTCAACCACTATGTCTGGCTGGAGAGAAGTGTAAGGAGACGGAGGCAGTTGTGGGCTTTGGATTGGATAGAGCAGAGATGAGGCATAGAGGTGAGGTGATGCTCAATGGTGAGTCCAAGATAGATGAGGGTGGGGGAGAGGCAGACGGGATGGGCGCAGATGGTAAGGGAAAAATCAAGGAGCTGGAAGGAGCGAATGGTACGACCTATGATGATTGCCTGGGTCTTGGAAGGATTGACTTTTAGGAGCCACTGGTTACACCATGTGGCAAGTAGGTCAATGTGATTCTGGAGAAGGCGTTGGGACTGTTGAAGGGAACGAGCGAGGACAAGGAAGGCAGTGTCATTGGCATACTGCATGAGGTGACTGGAGGAGGGGGTGTGTTGGGGAATATCTGCTGTGTGCAAGAGGTAGAGGAGAGGGGAGAGGACAGAGCCCTGGGGCACACCTGGAGAGGGGAGAAGGTGTGGGAATCGGCGTTATGGATGGTAACATAGGAGGGGCGGCGGGAGAGGAAGGAGGCAATCAGATGGACATAGTTGATAGGAAGGGCATAGGTCTGGAGTTTAAACAGGAGACAGGGAGGCCATATACGGTTGTAGGCCTTTTGGAGGTCTATGGAGACAAAAATGGCGGAGAAACGGGAGTTAAACTGGACGGAGAGGAGATGGGTGAGGTGTAGGAGTTGGTTGTCGCCAGAGAAGGTAGGTCGAAAGCCACATTGGGTGTTGGGGAGGAGGTGGTGTCGGTGGAGGTGGTGATGGATGCGTCAGGTAAGGGTGGATTCCAAGAGCCTGCTGAACACTGAGGTGAGACATATAGGGTGATAGGAAGAGGTATCAGATGGAGGCTTGTTAGGTTTGGGGATCATCAGGATATGGGAGATTTTCCACAGGTCGGGGTAGAAGCCAGTGGCAAGGATTAAGTTGTAGAGGGCAGCAAGGACTGCAAAGAAGGAGGGAGAGCAGTGTTTGAGATGGTGGTAGGTAATGCAGTCTTGGCTGGGGGCGGTGTTGTGTGTAGTGCGGAGTGTGAGGCTGATGTCCTGTGTAGTGATGGGAGTGTTAAGTTCTGATGGTGGTGTGTGGCCCAAGTATCTGAAGGTAGGAGCAAGGAGATGAGCAGAGATATCCGTACGTTCGAGAACATATTTCCAATCAAGAACAACTGCCAAGATGAGAAACATATAAATAGATATCCTCGGTGTCACAAAGTAGCTTAAATCACTTAATAAAAGCAAGGCTTCCGGTCCAGATTGTATACCAGTCAGGTTCCTCTCAGAGTATGCTGATACAATAGCTCCATATTTAGCAATTATATACAACTGCTCGCTCTCAGAAAAACCTGTACCTAAAGACTTGAAAATTGCTCAAGTCACACCAATACCCAAAAAGGGAAGTAGGAGTAATCCGTTGAATTACAGGCCCATATCACTAACGTCGATTTGCAGTAGGGTTTTGGAACATACAATGTATTCGAACATTGTGAAGTACCTCGAAGAAAACGATTTATTGACACGTAGTCAGCACAGATTCAGAAAATATCGTTCTTGCGAAACACAACTAGCTCTTTATACTCATGAAGTAATGAAGATGTCAAATTGATTTCATATTTTTAGATTTCCAGAAGGCTTTCGACACCGTTCCTCACAAGTGTCTTCTAACCAAACTGCATGCCTATGGAATATAACCTCAGTTGTGCGACTGGACTTGTGATTTCCTGTCAGAAAGGTCACAGTTCGTAGTAATAGAAGGAAAGTCATCGATTAAAACAGAAATAATATCTGACGTTCCCCAAGGAAGAGTTATAGGCCCCCTATTGTTCCTGATCTGTATTAACGACTTTGGAGACAATATGAGTAGCCGTCTTAGATTGTTTGCAGATGTTGCTGTCATTTACCGTCTTGTAAAGTCATCAGATGACCAAAAAGAATTGCAAAATGATTTAGATAAGATATCTGTATGGTGCAAAAAGTGGCAATTGACCCTGAATAAAGAAAAGTGTGAAGTTATTCACATGAGTACTAAAAGAAATCCGCTAAATTTCGATTACGCGATAAGTCACACAAATATGGAGGCTGTAAATTAACTAAATACTTAGGGATTACAATGACAAATGCCCTAAATTTGATCAATCACATAGATAATGTTGTGGGTAGAGCCAACCAAAGACTGGGATTCATTGGCAGAACGCTTAGAAGGTGCAACAGGTCTACTAAAGAGACTGCTTACACCACGCTTGTCCGCCGTATTCTGGAGTACTGCTGTGCAGTGTGGGATCCGTATCAGATGGGACTGACGGATGACATCGAAAAACTACAAATAAGGGTAGCTCGTTTTGTATTGTCGCGAAGTAGGGGAGATAGTGCCACAGACATGATACGTGAATTAAGGTAGCAATCATTAAAATAAAGGCGTTTTTCGTTGCGACGGGATCTTCTCATGAAATTTCAATCACCAGTTTCCTCCTCCGATTGCAAAGACGTTCTGTTGGCACCCACCTACACAGGGAGAAATGATCATCACGATAAAATAATAGAAATCAGGTCTAACACAGAAAAATGTAAGTGCTCGTTTTAACCCACGCGCCATTCGAGAGTAGAACGGTAGAGAGACAGCTTGAAGGTGGTTCATTGAACCCTCTGTCAGGAACTTTCTTGTGAATAGCGGAGTAATGACGTAGATGTAGATGTACATATAGAATATCGGGGAAGAGGGTATAATCAAATTGGGGATCATCTGTAATGGAAAAGATATCAGATAGGTGGGATGCAAAGTGGTTGGCCTTACTGAGGTATCAGAAGTGTGTGTGTGTGTGTTTGAAGTTTACGGGCGCTAAACAGCGTGGTCATCAGCGCCCAAACGCATAAAAACAGGAACACAGAGGTATCAGAAAAGGGATGGTCATAAAGGAGGAAAGAATACTGTTGAGTAGGGTGGCTCCCAGTAAGGCGGTGGAAAGCAGAACAGTACTTGGAAGAGTTTATTGGGAGTGTGGCGTTAAGTTGTGTGCATGTCTGTCGCCAGGCACTGCGTTTCTTAGCAGTAAGCATGTTGCGGATGTGTCGTTGTATTCCCAGTGGTAGGGGAGTGTGTCCCAGTCCTGAGTGCAGAGTAAGGATCAATAGAGGCGATGGGATTCACGAAGAAGAAGGACGGCCCGTGGGGGCAGGGCAGGGCAGTGAGGGTGAATGGCTTTGGTAGGGATATGGGTGTCTACGGCATCAGAAAATGTCTGGTGGAGGAAGGCAGCGGTTCGGGAGATGCTGGGAGACTGGAGGGTAGGGTCGTGACATGCGACCTGTGTGTGTGTGGAGTCCAGTTGGCACAGGAGACCTTATGTACAAGTTTAGGAGGAATGTCAGGTCGAGGAACGGGTTGGGGATGGCGACCATCAGAGATAGTGAGGAGGAGGGGGGCACGGTCGCTACGAATTAGGTCAAGGACTTCTGCGGTGATGCAACCAAGGAGGTTGGGAGATGCTAGGATCACGTCAGGAGTGGTGTTGAATTCGGTTCAAATGGTTCAAATGGCTCTGAGCACTATGGGACTCAACTGCTGTGGTCATAAGTCCCCTAGAACTTAGAACTACTTAAACCTAACTAACCTAAGGACAGCACACAACACCCAGCCATCACGAGGCAGAGAAAATCCCTGACCCCGCCGGGAATCGAACCCGGGAACCCTGGCGTGGGAAGCGAGAACGCTACCGCACGACCACGAGATGCGGGCTGTTGAATTCGGGTTGGGTGTGTTGGGGGAGGGAAACCAGGTCTTTCTGGAGGGTGGTGATAAATCGATACCACTGCTGGAGTTCAGCAGGAACACGGCTGAGGTCTGCGACAATCACGTAGGTGGAGAAGGTGCGGTCAATGTGGGCCAGGAAATCGTACGAGATGGGGATACGAGGGCGGATGTAGATGGTGGCACATGTGACAGTAAGGGTGGGGAAGAAGAGGCTGAGGGTGAGATGCTTGGCGTGATTGTTGAGGAGAGGTCGGGGCCAAACAGGGAGGTGCTTGACGTGGTTGGGAGGAACCCCGCCACGCACTAGGGGGTGCGGGTTATCGGTGCAGTGGAGAGTGTAAGGGGCTGTCGAGATGGGGATACAGGGTTAGATGAAGGTTTCATTTAGGATGAAGGCATCCACGTGTTGTCGATTGAGGCTGTGGAGGAAGAGGTGTTTTTGGGTGGGCAGGGAGCGGATTTTATGGTAAAGGACATTGTAATGTGGTCGTGCTATGGTAAGGGAGATTTAGACGAGGGTGATGAGGGGGGTGAAGGTGAAGTGGGCCCGGTTGTGAGAGTAGGTGGCATAGGTGGTGAGGTGGATGACGGAATGGGCAGCGAGGCCGATTTGGGAAAGTGTGTGGGGGCGTTGGAAGGGGTAGATGTGTTGGAGGACAATGGTGATAAAGCGGACGATTTCTTTTGCAGTAGGAGGAGGGCGGAGCGAGTTATAGGGGTGGATGGGATCATCGACAGGGCGGACGGGGATGAGGAGCTCTGGGGTGACGGGAGCAGGTTTTGCTTTACATTTAGAGGAGTAGGTAGGATGGGGTTCATTACAGGTATTACAGGAGGGGGGAGAGTCGAGGTTGGAGGGGAACAAAATATGAAAGTTATTGTTAAATATACTGTGAATGAGAGAGTTGTACATTGTCTGTATCAAGCAATACGTTTATGTTCAGAGACAGTTGTAAACATTCATGACCTTCTTGTGGAATGGATTGTACAAATGTAAGTAATTTATCTGAGCTATGTTGTAATAAAGTGGACCAATGTTTTACGTATTATAGTATCTGTTCCCGGAGCACGGTAAAATCCTACCGACGAGTGTATTTTCGTCTGGTAGAACAATTTTAGTTCCACGTTCACGCAACAGAGAACGCCACGCATTGGTGAACGTCATCGAAGAGGCATTTGTGTATCGGGAAAGTTAAGGCTACCACTGTAGGTCGAGTGTTCGTGTTGTTAAACGAGAAGAACCTCTGAAGAAATATGTTTCATTGCAATGATGTTATTACAAAGGTATTCAAACACTGAAATGTGTACTCGAATGTTTGAAAACTGAGAACATATATTAAAGTAGAATGTAAGTTGATTCAAAGCTTCCATTGCCATCAACAACTGATGTTTTGTGAGCTATGTTTGGTCACGTGATACTTGGGGAAGATGCTGCATTTTGTTTCTGCTATGTCGGCAACTATGCATCGAATGTTCATTTCTTTCTTGTTGTAGAAAACGCCTCGAATTTACCCGAGGCCGTTTCAGAGGGGTCACTGGAATGAAGAATGTCTTTAGATTGAGAGATTTCAGTACGAACAAAGGCGGTTTGGTTTGAGCGCACCTGTAATTTCGGTGTCGAGAACGAGACTTTGAGCGTCATGAATATTCGTTCCAAGTCACGCAAATCGTCACTGGAGACACCCTGGGTGTGGTTTTCTATACGTTAAATAATTCTGGCGAAGAACAGAATACAGAGCACTTAAGAGCTTAGGAAACTTTGGTGGCAGTTCCTTTAGAAATACTGCAGGACAGATGTCTCTGTGTGTAAATGTGACTAAAGTATTTCAAGTTCGGAAAGAGAGTAGGGTGCAATGGTTTGCCATTTTGTGTGGTTGAAGTACCTGATTGCTAAAGAAGGTACACGGGCAGCTGAACTGGACACACGGGGATTAGCCAACAGGTAGCGACACATCTTCCTGTATTACAGACGAAAGTCTCACCGCGAGAGATTGAGGTGCAAATTCCACCAAATCATATTTAAATACAGTTAAAGGACGCAGCATGCGAAACTAGATCACGTTATTTTCTAAACTTTCAGATCCTTACTTAATATTAAAAATGTGCACATTAAGTTAGCAATAGCATATTCATATAATTTTAAATATACAGTGTTTAATATCAGTTTCATCAACGTTCATTTATTATGAAATTCTTTGTTAATGTTGTCTGGTTGGTATTTGTTATGTTAAATTGTAATATAGTGCGCATCACAGAGTGACAGGGTAAGGAAGAGATGAAAGCAGCAACCAATAAGAAACTAGCTAAACGTAGTGGTGGTAATACATGACTTGCTTGTCAAGACAGGAGAGCAGCTTGTGTTTAGAGTCAAAAGGACGAGGAGCTCCTTCCCCAGGGCGTCAGGTTTTAGCCGGCCGCTGTGGACGAGTGGTTCTAGGCGCTTCAGTCTGGAACCACGCGACCGCTAGGTTGCAGGCTCGAATCCTGCCTCGGGCTTGGACGTGTGTGATGTCCTTAGGTTAGTTAGGTTTAAGTAGTTCTAAGTCTAGGGGACTGATGACCTTAGAAGTTAAGTCCCATAGTGCTTAGAGCCATTTTTGAAGATGTCGGTAGGCGTATTCTTTTTGGTATTCTTACATGACGCCTAGAGAAGAGAATAAGTTTTGTTGCAGAATCTACGAAACATGTTGTTGTTCTTGTTGTTGTGGCCTTCAGTCCGAAGACTGATTTGAAGCTGCTCTCCACACTACTCCAGCCTGTGCAAACCCTTCATCTCCAAATAACTACTGCAAGCTACATCCTTTCGAATCTACTTACTGCATTCTTATCTTGGTCTCCCTCTACGAATTTTACCCTTCATTCTTCTCTCAAATTTTAAATTGGTGATCCCTTGATGTCTCAGAATGTGTCCTATCAACCGATTCCTTCTTTCAGTCAGGTTATGCCACAAATTTATTCTGTCCCCAATTCTGTTCAGCACTTCCTCAGTAGTTACGCGATCTCCCCATCTAGTTTTCAGCATTCTTCCGTAACATCACATTTGAGAAGCCTCCGTTCTCTTGTTGCCTGAAGTGTTTATCTTCCACTTCTCACTTTCGTACAAGCCTAAACTCCATATTGATACCTTCAGAAAACATTTCCTAGCACTTACATCTATATTAGATCCTAACAAATTTCTCTTCTTCAAAAACCCTTTTCTTCCCATTGCCATTCTACATTTCTGCTTCGGCCATCAGTTATTTTATTGCCCAAATAGCAAATTTCCTCTACTACTTTTAGTGTCTCGTTTCCTAATATAATACCCTCCGGAAGGCTTGATTTAAGGGGCTCCGGAAAGGCTCAAAATCATGAAAAGTTCAATTTTTACTTTTTTGCGTTTTCTGAATCTGCAGACTATTACCTTTTAATAGATATATAATTTATTCAATTCCGAAGACTACAACTATTTTTAAATTTTTTTGGAAATGTGTTCTACATGGGCGTGACCCACTGTGGCGCTGTTAAACTGCTGTCAAATGGTGTTATTATTAACGTCCGTGTTCATCAGGTACATTTTAGTGATGTGAGATAAAGTATGTGTTGTGGCTAACCTGTGATGGTTCAATATATATCGCTGGTGTGATTTTCGATTGTTTCATGTTTATTTACTCTGTCGTTATCTCGAAAATATTCGTAATTAATTCTGTTTCTTGAGTCTCTGTTTTGTTGAAGTATAATAATGAGTAAAAGTAAAGTTATTAGAAATCGTCTGAAGGCTTTTAAGAAAAGGCGAAATGTTGGAAAGCCAAAGGTATGTGTTATTACTGTAAACAATAAAGACGATAACCAAGTGAGTGAACCTAAGAAGACAGTTGGTGTAAATATAACAAAGGATTGCTAACTGGTGAAGTGTACACTCATAAGCATAGTCTGCCTCATGCAATAATGTAGGTGATAAAACCTATTTTCAGAAACTTAGCAGCACCTGAACTGTTGAAAAAGTGTATTCACGGAAAAACTCAAAACCCTAATGAAAGTGTAAATAGTGTTATATGGTCGAGAATCCCCAAGACTGTATTTGTTGGAATAGAAACACTTCACTTTGGTGTGTATGATGCTGTTGCGACTTTCAATGATGGCCACATTGTAAGGTGCAAGGTATTTAGAAATATGGGAATGAAGATAGGTTCTAACATGGTACGAGCGATGCTTGCTTTAGACAAGGAACGCCTTCGGGCTGCAGACAGGGCTGTAAAGAGTCTAGAAATACAAGCAAGAGTAAGCAGGAGGAGGAACAAGAGGAAGCTGGAGGAAGAGTTTGCAGAGGATGAAGATAATCCATCCTATGGACCTGGAATGCACTAAAATGTTAATCCAATCTTTGTCGCTCGATTCCCAAAACTTTTATTTTCTCATACTAATTACATGTTTTCTAAGGATCTTCCAAACATATTTGTTTCAAACTTTCAGTAAATGTTACACAGTACCTTCTGCATAATTTAACACAGCCATTTTCCAAAAAACTGTATATTTTTGAATATATAAATAAAAAATTGCAAAAAAATGTTGTGAATTTTCATTACAATTGAAAAAAATCATCTTTAATAATTGAACTAAAATTTTGTAAAATCCCTGTGTTAAGTTGTAGCCCATATTCCAATAAATAATCTGTAAAAAGTTCAACTTCCTACCTCAAATACTTTGTGAGAAAAGATGTAATTTATAAGCGTTATTTTAACATTGCAAGTATAGGGCGTTTCGGAGCCCCTTAATTCGACTACTTTCCATTACCCTTGTTTCTCTTTTGTTGCTGTTCTTCTGATATACTTCTTTCAAGATTCTGTCCAGTCCTTTTATTAGCTCTTCCGAGTCCTTTGCTGGCTGTGACAGAATTACAGTGACGTCGGCAAACCTCAAAGCTTTTCTTTTTTCTTTTTGAGATGTGGTTCTTTTTCCAATTTCTTTTTTCGCTGTCCGCCTGCTTAGCTGAGTGGTAACTAGTTTGTCTACCATGCAGCGGGCCCGGGTTCATTTCCCGTCCGGGTTGGAGATTTTCTCCGCCCTTGGACTGGGTGTTGCGTTGTTATCAGCATCATCACCGACACGTAAATCGCCCAAAGTAGTGTCACTGGAAATAAGACTTGCAACCCGGCGGCCGAACTTCCCCGGATGCGGCCTCCCGGCCAACAGTGTCACACGATCATTTCGTTTTCTTTACCCCACGGTTTCCTTTACTGCTTGCTCAGTGTACAGACTGAATAACATCGGACATAGGCCACAACCCCATCTCACTCCCTTCCCGACCACTGCTTCCCTTTCATGCCCTTCGATTCTCATGGCAGGCGTCTGGTCTCTGTACGAGTTGTATATAATCTTCCTCTTCCTGAATTTTGCCCGTGGTTCCTTCACAATTCCAAAGAGAGTATTCCAGTCGATATTGTCAAAATCTTTCTCCAAATCTACAGAAGCTATAAACGTAGATTTGCTTTTCCTTAACCTGTCTTCTAAGATGAGTCACAGGGTCAGTATTGCCTCACTTATCTACCCCGCGATCGGCTTCTCTCAGTTCTTCCATTTTTTTGGAAACAATTTATGTCAGTATTTTGCAACCGTGACTTATTAAACGGATAGTTCGGTAATATTCACACATGTCATCGCTTGCTTTCTTTGGAATTGAAATTATTATATTCTTCTTGAAAGCTGTGGCTATTTCACCTGTCTCATGCATCTTGCATACCAGGCGGAATTCACTGTAAAACGATTTTTTCAGAGACCACTTTAATTTAGTAATAAAATATACATTTGTCATAAAAATTCCTGAAAGAAGTGTAACACCCTCAAGGACAGTTTTTAGAGGGATAGTGAGGGTTTGAGTATTACTGATTCATTTATCATGGTCATGAGCGACGAGATGGCGCTCGGGAAGCCTGTGTGTGGACCCTCTGTTTTGACTGCAGGCAGTAATTGTGCCGAGTTTAGAGGTAAACAGTGTTTGCAACACGAGTACGTACTCCTGTTGAACAGAAGCATCCATTTGAACGGGGTCTCATTGTGGGCTTTCGAGAAGCTGTATGGATGTATCGATGGATTTCTTCACACACTGGGCACAATACATAGGTGGTGTGTCGCTGCTTTTAAGAGTGGTCTATGGAACATTCACATGCGTGTAGACCAATTTCTAGGTGTAAGCGTAACACAGACGTACGTCAAGACCGACGCATTTTGCGAGCGACGATAGCCGACCGAACATCATCCAGTGACGAAATCTGGGCACATGTCGCACATGCTGCGCCATCAGGGACTATTGCGAACCGCCTGTTTGCAGCACGATTAATATTACTTGTGTCTCTGGTTATCACTGTTAGCATTCAACCGCGATTCTTATACATAAATTTTTAACAACGCGTTTCAAGAGACAATGCTCCCATCATCAGGTTGTAAAATCTGTGTCATGAAATTAAACGGACTAAAAAGACAAAATACCATCACAAATAGTTGGGTAGACAATAGAGTAAAACAGAATTAAAAGTATATTGGACTGTGGGTCCTCGTCTTACATTGAAGTTGTTGACACTAGTAGATGGCCGTCCCATAGCTACCAAATACGCTGTCGCACTGTGCCGGCTCGGGAGCTGTTGTGGACTGACGTGCCTAGGTGTTGTGGCGTGGTCACAGCCGTGTGCTTGACGGTAACGCTATGCTATTGGGCGCCTGATTTCCTTATTGCATTGGTCAGTGACATGCTACAAGTTTAAAGTCGCATACCTACCCTAAAATAATTCTAAAAACCCGCTAAAAAATCTCATTTCTTTAAAATTATCTTGTGCATTTAGAATATGGCTTTGTTTCTTTTCATGGATAGCTATCTCGAATTCCTCTAGTAAATCAAGTTTCCTCCCTTTCTTTTCTACACGCAATATTTCTACGTTGTCTTCTATGCTCTTAAGGGGATGGCCTGTTTCATATATATGGCTCGCAACAGCTGGTTTGTCATAATTTCCACAACAGCTCCCGAGCCGGCACAGTGCGACAGCATATTTGGTAGCTATGGGACGGCCATCGACTGGTGTCAACAACTTCAATGTAAGACGAGGACCCACAGTCCAATGTACTTTTAATTCTGTTTTACTCTGTGGTCTTCCCAACTATTTGAGATGGTATTTTGTCTTTTTAGTCCGTTTAATTTCATGACATAGATTTTACAACCCGATGATGGGAGCATTGTCTCTTGAAACGCGTTGTTAAAAATATATGTATAAGAATCGCGGTTGAATGCTAACAGCGATAACCAGTATAACGACAACTGCTACCTCGACTCCATAATGGATTATACACTCCTGGAAATGGAAAAAAGAACACATTGACACCGGTGTGTCAGACCCACCATACTTGCTCCGGACACTGCGAGAGGGCTGTACAAGCAATGATCACACGCACGGCACAGCGGACACACCAGGAACCGCGGTGTTGGCCGTCGAATGGCGCTAGCTGCGCAGCATTTGTGCACCGCCGCCGTCAGTGTCAGCCAGTTTGCCGTGGCATACGGAGCTCCATCGCAGCCTTTAACACTGGTAGCATGCCGCGACAGCGTGGACGTGAACCGTATGTGCAGTTGACGGACTTTGAGCGAGGGCGTATAGTGGGCATGCGGGAGGCCGGGTGGACGTACCGCCGAATTGCTCAACACGTGGGGCGTGAGGTCTCCACAGTACATCGATGTTGTCGCCAGTGGTCGGCGGAAGGTGCACGTGCCCGTCGACCTGGGACCGGACCGCAGCGACGCACGGATGCACGCCAAGACCGTAGGATCCTACGCAGTGCCGTAGGGGACCGCACCGCCACTTCCCAGCAAATTAGGGACACTGTTGCTCCTGGGGTATCGGCGAGGACCATTCGCAACCGTCTCCATGAAGCTGGGCTACGGTCCCGCACACCGTTAGGCCGTCTTCCGCTCACGCCCCAACATCGTGCAGCCCGCCTCCAGTGGTGTCGCGACAGGCGTGAATGGAGGGACGAATGGAGACGTGTCGTCTTCAGCGATGAGAGTCGCTTCTGCCTTGGTGCCAATGATGGTCGTATGCGTGTTTGGCGCCGTGCAGGTGAGCGCCACAATCAGGACTGCATACGACCGAGGCACACAGGGCCAACACCCGGCATCATGGTGTGGGGAGCGATCTCCTACACTGGCCGTACACCACTGGTGATCGTCGAGGGGACACTGAATAGTGCACGGTACATCCAAACCGTCATCGAACCCATCGTTCTACCATTCCTAGACCGGCAAGGGAACTTGCTGTTCCAACAGGACAATGCACGTCCGCATGTATCCCGTGCCACCCAACGTGCTCTAGAAGGTGTAAGTCAACTACCCTGGCCAGCAAGATCTCCGGATCTGTCCCCCATTGAGCATGTTTGGGACTGGATGAAGCGTCGTCTCACGCGGTCTGCACGTCCAGCACGAACGCTGGTCCAACTGAGGCGCCAGGTGGAAATGGCATGGCAAGCCGTTCCACAGGACTACATCCAGCATCTCTACGATCGTCTCCATGGGAGAATAGCAGCCTGCATTGCTGCGAAAGGTGGATATACACTGTACTAGTGCCGACATTGTGCATGCTCTGTTGCCTGTGTCTATGTGCCTGTGGTTCTGTCAGTGTGATCATGTGATGTATCTGACCCCAGGAATATGTCAATAAAGTTTCCCCTTCCTGGGACAATGAATTCACGGTGTTCTTATTTCAATTTCCTGGAGTGTATTAAAAACTTGTGTCTCTGTCCAGGCTACCAGTGACACCATGACACCGCCAAGTATGGCTTCTCTCGTGTCGTGAAATAGTTGTTTGCCGGGAGATAAAAATAGACTCTGACCTTATGCGATTGATGGATGTACGCGAGTATGACGCAGACCTAGTAAACTGCCTATTCCAGAGCGCATTCGGCCACGACACACAAGTCCCAAATCAGGCGCTTCTTGGTGTGGGGGCCAGTTGTTACGATCAGCGGTCACATATGGTGTTTCTGCAGGTCGCTTTTTCAGAGGGACAATGCACGTCCGTGTACGACTGCTGCGAAAAATCGTTCTCTGCGTCGTGTACAACAACTGCCCTGTCCAGCCATATCACCAGATCTCTCGCCATTTGAACATGTGTAGGAAAATTTGTGATAGGTTCCTATAAGACCAAACTACTGAGTTCATTGGCCCCTAGGCTTACACACTACATAATCTAACTTAAATTAACTTACGCTGAGGACAACACCCACACCCATTCCCGAGGGAGGACTCGAACCTCTGACAGGGGTGACCCGCGAGAACCATGACAAGGCGCCCTAAAGTTCGTGCGGCTACCCCGCGCGACAACACGTACGAGGTGCATTCAAGTTCTAAGGTCTCCGATTTTTTTTCTAATTAACTACTCACCCGAAATCGATGAAACTGGCGTTACTTCTCGACGTAATCGCCCTGCAGACGTACACATTTTTCACAACGCTGACGCCATGATTCCATGGCAGCGGCGAAGGCTTCTTTAGGAGTCTGTTTTGACCACTGGAAAATCGCTGAGGCAATAGCAGCACGGCTGGTGAATGTGCGGCCACGGAAAGTGTCTTTCATTGTTGGAAAAAACCAAAAGTCACTAGCAGCCAGGCCAGGTCAATTGAGTAGGGAGCATGAGGAATCACTTCAAAGTTATTATCACGAAGAAACTGTTGCGTAACGTTAGCTCGATGTGCGGGTGCGTTGTCTTGGTGAAACAGCACACGCGCAGCCCTTCCCGGACGTTTTTGTTGCAGTGCAGGAAGGAATTTGTTCTTCAAAACATTTTCGTAGGATGCACCTGTTACCGTAGTGCCATTTGGAACGCAATGGGTAAGGATTACGCCCTCGCTGTCCCAGAACATGGACACCATCATTTTTTCAGCGCTGGCGGTGAATCTGTGTGCTTCCATTGAGCTGACTGGCGCTTTGTTTCTGGATTGAAAAATGGCATCGAACCCGGGACCCCGTGCTCGGGAAGCGAGAACGCTACCGCGAGACCACGAGGGGCGGACGTATGAATTACCGAATAGCAACAAAAGGCGCAAGATGCTTGGGTCAATCTACCGCAGGGTAGTATTCGGCACCTTTGTGATAGTTTGCACGCTAGAGAACAAGCCTGCGTTGCCACCAGAGGGAGCTACAGAGTGTGCTGATGCGACTGTTTGGGCAACGTTTACTATGACATGAGTGTTTCATTTGGTCTGAATTTGTTATCATATACTCCCACAATGATGAACTACCTGTCACGCCACTTTTCCTTGAGCGTGTTGCATTTTTTCCGGCAGTGTATTTAAATTTTGATCTTGAGAAAATGTATTACTCATCCAAGAGATTAAACTGATAACACTGACAATAAATAAACTAATCGGGGAATGCTACTTTCTTAGTTAATGGTGACCTCATTTTACAATTAAGATTCTGATTTTCTTTTAAATTGTTTCTTGACATACACTCCTGGAAATTGAAATAAGAACACCGTGAATTCATTGTCCCAGGAAGGGGAAACTTTATTGACACATTCCTGGGGTCAGATACATCACATGATCACACTGACAGAACCACAGGCACATAGACACAGGCAACAGAGCATGCACAATGTCGGCACTAGTACAGTGTATATCCACCTTTCGCAGCAATGCAGGCTGCTATTCTCCCATGGAGACGATCGTAGAGGTGCTGGATGTAGTCCTGTGGAACGGCTTGCCATGCCATTTCCACCTGGCGCCTCAGTTGGACCAGCGTTCGTGCTGGACGTGCAGACCGCGTGAGACGACGCTTCATCCAGTCCCAAACATGCTCAATGGGGGACAGATCCGGAGATCTTGCTGGCCAGGGTAGTTGACTTACACCTTCTAGAGCACGTTAGGTGGCACGGGATACATGCGGACGTGCATTGTCCTGTTGGAACAGCAAGTTCCCTTGCCGGTCTAGGAATGGTAGAACGATGGGTTCGATGACGGTTTGGATGTACCGTGCACTATTCAGTGTCCCCTCGACGATCACCAGTGGTGTACAGCCAGTGCAGGAGATCGCTCCCCACACCATGATGCCGGGTGTTGGCCCTGTGTGCCTCGGTCGTATGCAGTCCTGATTGTGGCGCTCACCTGCACGGCGCCAAACACGCATACGACCATCATTGGCACCAAGGCAGAAGCGACTCTCATCGCTGAAGACGACACGTCTCCATTCGTCCCTCCATTCACGCCTGTCGCGACACCACTGGAGGCGGGCTGCACGATGTTGGGGCGTGAGCGGAAGACGGCCTAACGGTGTGCGGGACCGTAGCCCAGCTTCATGGAGACGGTTGCGAATGGTCCTCGCCGATACCCCAGGAGCAACAGTGTCCCTAATTTGCTGGGAAGTGGCGGTGCGGTCCCCTACGGCACTGCGTAGGATCCTACGGTCTTGGCGTGCATCCGTGCGTCGCTGCGGTCCGGTCCCAGGTCGACGGGCACGTGCACCTTCCGCCGACCACTGGCGACAACATCGATGTACTGTGGAGACCTCACGCCCCACGTGTTGAGCAATTCGGCGGTACGTCCACCCGGCCTCCCGCATGCCCACTATACGCCCTCGCTCAAAGTCCGTCAACTGCACATACGGTTCACGTCCACGCTGTCGCGGCATGCTACCAGTGTTAAAGACTGCGATGGAGCTCCGTATGCCACGGCAAACTGGCTGACACTGACGGCGGCGGTGCACAAATGCTGCGCAGCTAGCGCCATTCGACGGCCAACACCGCGGTTCCTGGTGTGTCCGCTGTGCCGTGCGTGTGATCATTGCTTGTACAGCCCTCTCGCAGTGTCCGGAGCAAGTATGGTGGGTCTGACACACCGGTGTCAATGTGTTCTTTTTTCCATTTCCAGGAGTGTATGTTACTGCGTGATGTCCTAACCAAAATGAAACTTTCCCCATGAACCAATTCATATTTACAATACGGATGAAAATGGATTTCAGTTGAATCCAAAACTGGTTCTGTCAACGCTGAAAGTCGTATCAAATAAGTAGGGAAGAAGGAGGGACAATGACCGTAATAGCTTGCTGCAACGCTGAAGGCCTCCAGCCTATATCTTCAAGACGGAAAACAAGAAAACTGGGCGTGAAGATTCTCTTCCCAGTGCCTCCAAAATTTACACGAATGAGGAAGCCGAGTATATGATCTCTGACCTGTCCATGAGCTAGTTCAGAAAGCAGCTTATTCCGAGAGCGCACGAAGTTAAGTGTTACTCATTCTGGATGGCCTCTTGCATTACAGCACTCATACAGATATGCTAGGACTGGTTAGTAATCATGATGTCACACTGATCTGCTTCCACCTCACTCGACACATTACTGTGTCTTCAGAACTTTGAAATACTTTTTGTACAGGGCGATGACAATTTGGCTCCAGACTCGTATTGATAGAAAAGTTTCACGATTTCAGTTTGGACCTCTGTTAAAAAAGGCAAGGCAAAAAATTGCGACTTCTTCAGATGCTTGCAGTGGATTTGAGGCTCGTGATATCTTCCCATATAACTCACAGAAAATACGGGAAGAGGATGTCTTGTTTTCAGACGCTGTGTTCATAAATACTACTAAGCAGTTCCGTTGTACATGTACTGCCACTTTCCGGAAAGGCAGACTCCACAGTGCCCGCAGTGCAAAATGATAGAAACATGCGAGAAGAGCACTGATATCTGTTCATCTTGCTCTGAATCATTTATTTATTTTATTTATTTAAATGTCAAGTTCCGTAGGATCAAATTGACGAGCAAATCACCAAGGTCATGGAACGTGTCAGTACATGAACTTACAACATAAAAAGTAATAACAGATGAAAATGAATGTTCATGAACCTGAAAGAAAATCAGTCCATAATTTTAAGCAAACGCTATCAGCAATATAATGAGAATCATCTTAATTTTTGAAGGAACTCCTCGACAGAATAGAAGGAGTGACCCATGAGGAAACTCTTCAGTTTCGATTTGAAAGCGCGTGGATTACTGCTAAGATTTTTGAATTCGAGTGGCAGCTTATTGAAAATGGATGCAGCAGTATACTGCACACCTTTTTGCACATGAGTTAAGGAAGTCCGATCCAAATGGAGGTTTGATTTCTGCTGAGTATTAACCGAGTGAAAGCTGCTTATTGTTGGAAATAAACTAATATTGGTAACAAGAAACGACAATAAGGAATATACATATTGAGAGGCCAATGTCAAAATACCCAGACTCGTGAAAAGAGGTCGACAAGAGGCTCTTGAACTCACACCACTTATTGTCCGAACCGCCCGTTTCTGAGCCAAAAATATCCTTCTAGAATGGGAAGAGTTACCCCAAAACATAACACCATACGACATAAGTGAATGAAAATAAGCAAAGTAGACTAATTTACGTGTCGAAATATCACTCACTTTCGATACCGTTCGAATAGTGAAAATGGCAGTATCAAGTCTTTGAACAAGATCCTGAACTTGGGCTTTCCACGACAGCTTACTATCTATCTGAACACCTAGGAATTTGAACTATTCACTTTCACTAATCATATGCCCGTTCTGTGAGATTAAAACGTCAGGTTTTGTTGAATTGTGTGTTAGGAACTGTAAAAACTGAGTCTTACTGTGATTTAACATTAGTTTATTTTCTACAAGCCATGAACTGAGGTCATGTACTGCTCTACTTGAAACCGAGTCAATGTTGCACACAACATCCTTTACTACCAAGCTAGTGTCATCAGCAAACAGAAATATCTTAGTTACCCATAATACTAGAGGGCATATCATTTATATAAATAAGGAACAGGAGCGGCCCCAAAACTGATCCCTGGGGCACTCCCCACTTGACAGTACCCCACTCAGATCCCACATCACAGCCGTTATCAACATTGTGAATAATGACCTTATGCTGCCTGTTGCTAAAGTAAGAGGTGAACCAATTGCGAGCTACTCCCCTTATTCCGTAATCGTCCAACTTTTGGAGCAATTTTGTGTGATCAACACAGTCAAATGGCTTTGCTAAGTCAAAAAATACGCCAAGCGTTCGAAACGTTTTGTTTAGTCCATCCAGTACCTCACAGAGAAAAGATAATATAGCATTTTCAGTTGTCAAACGACTTCTAAAGCCGAACTGTACATTTGATAGCAAATCGTGTGATATAAAATGATCAATTAACCTTACATACACAGCCTTTTCGATAACTTTTGCAAACACTGATGGCATAGAAATAGGTCTAAAATTATCTACATTATCCCTTTCTCCCTTTTTATAAAGCGGCTTTACTGCTGAGTACTTTAATCGCTCAGGAAACTGACCATTCCTAAAGGAAAAATTACAAATATGGCTAAATACAGGCCTAACATGTGCAGCACAGTACTTTAAGATTCTACTAGACACTCCATCATAACCATGAGAGTCCTTAGTCTTCAGTGATTTGATTATTGTCTCAATCTCCCGCTTGTCTGTATCACAGAGGAGTATTTCAGACGTCAATCTCGGAAAGGCATTTGCTAAGAAATTTATATGATTTCCTGTAGATACTAAATTTTTATTTAATTCACCAGCAATGCTCAGAAAATGGTTGTTAAATATTGTACATATATCTGATTTATCAGTAACAGAAATATTATTACTGAAAACTGACTTTATATCGTCAACCTTGTGCTGCTGACCAGACACTTCCTTCACAACTGACCATATGGCTTTAATTTTGTCCTGTGAATTAGCTATTCTAGTTGCATACCACATACTTTTTGCCTTGCTAAAAACATTTTTAAGCGCCTTACAATACTGTTTGTAATGGGCTACTGTAGCTTGATTGTGACTACTTCTAACATTTTGATATAATTCTCGCTTTGTTCTACATGATTTCCTTATCCCACTAGTCAGCCAACCGGGCTGTCCATTACTGCTAGTACCCCGTTTAGAATGTTCTAATGGAAAGCAACTCTCAAAGAGCATGAGATATGTGTTACAGAAAGCATTGTATTTATCATCTATATTATCGGCACTATAAACATCTTGCCACTCTTGTTCCTTGACAAGTTTTGAAAAATTCTCTATTGCTGTTGGATTAACTTTCCTACGTAGTTTGTAATTAAATACGACATTGGTTAGATTACAAAAACCTTTTAGTGTTAAAATTTGTGCATCATGGTCTGAAAGGTCATTACTAGATGGGCATTCTGTTAGTAAACTAACAGAATGCCCATCTAGTAATGAGGAATGAATAAAAATATTGTCTATGACTGTGCTACTGTTCCCTGCACCTTAGTTGGAAAAAACACAGTTTGCATCAGATCATATGAATTTAGGAGATCTACCAACATCCTCTTTCTTGCATAATCATATACAAAATTAATATTGAAGTCACCACATAGAACTACTTTCTGGTACTTCCTACAAAGTGAATCAAGAACCCTCTTTAGCTTAATCAAAAATGCTCTGAAGTCGGAGTTAGGGGACCTATAAACAACAGCAATTAGAAGTTTAGTTTCACTAAACTCACCTAATGCTGCACAACTTTCAAATATCTGTTCAGTGCAGTGTCGTGATACGTCTATGGACTCAAATGAAATACTGTTTTTTACGTACAGAGCCACTCCCCCACCCCGCAAGGAACTCCTTGAGAAACAGCCAGCTAATCTGTAGCCTGGTAAAGGAAGCCTCTGAATTATCAAATTATTTAAGTGGTGCTCTGATATACCAATAATTTCAGAGTTAACATCTATTAGCAGTTCACTAACTTTATCTCTAATACCTCTTATATAATATGCTAATTCCTTCTCTACTTGGAAACATTACATCCTCTGGAGGTGAGCCCTTAGTTAGAGGCACTTCCTTTAAGCAGGTATACCTATCAGCTGACTTCAGTCTAAAAAAGGTGCAGCTCGAACACCAACTACTATAGGAATTTTTCCATGAGTGATGCCACTACCACCACCACCACCCACTACACTGTCACCTATAAGCTTAGCCAGCCTCCCCTTCCCATACCTATTGAGGTGCAGGCCATGCCTAGTGAAACCCCATCTACTGATAGACCCAACTGGCACCACTGAGATGTGATCCATGCCCACCGCCATCAGTGCCCTCCCCAGCCCCACATTAACGCGCCTAACAGCCGCATTAAAGTGAGGCCGATCATGACGCTGAAACAGTTGCACGAAATGCACATTAGTACCACTAGTTTGAGTAGCTATCTTAACCAAGTCACCACTGACATCATATTCCCCGTCCCTACCGAGACTGTTCCCTGCTCCACCCACTATCACTACCTGATCCTCTTTCGTAAAATTCTTACATAACTCCCCTATGCTTTCAGTCACCTGAGCCAACCCTGCACTAGGCTTCACAATGCTGGTGACCTGGTACTCACTCCCCAACACTTCCTGCAACTGCTGGCCCACACCTCTACCGTGGGAACTACCTAGCAGCAGAACCTTGCTAGACTTTGCAACTAACCTAGGCCTCCTAATTGCTGAGGACTGCTGCAAGTTACCTACATCTACGGCTACACGAGGCTCCTCTCCACTCAACTCTGACAGTTGGTCGTATCTATTGCATGTATCATCGTTTGAATCACACTTCACCTGTGCCAATTCTGACTCCGGTTCCAAAACGAAGAACGAAAACAGCAGGTGTCCTGACAAATAGGGGCAATTTGGATCGACTCGTTGCTCAAAGGTAAAAATTCGGAGTGATGCAAGCAAACGAAGAGCAGACGAAATAAGTCAGCGTGTAGTTACTATGATCCTACAGAGTCTCAAGTAGACGGGGTAAGAGGTGTGTTTCGCAAGATGTTGTTCCATGAGATTTCTACAGAAGAAGAAATTATATGCAATTATTGTGGTAATAAAGAATGTAAAAAGATGTTAGATATGCTGATATACTAGTGTAAGACTTAGTTTAAGGCCTTTTATGACGACTGTGTTTCAGATAAGGTTTACATGCTACACTGAAGAACCAATGAAACTGGTACACCTCCCTTATGTCGGGTAGGGCCCCCACGAGCATGCAGAAGTGCCGCGACACGACGTGGCATGGACTCGACTGATGTCCGAAGTGGTACTGGAGGGAACTGACGCCATGAATCCTCCAGGGCTGTCCGTAAATCCGTAAGAGTACGAGGGGCTGGAGATCTCTTCTGAACAGCAAGTTGCAAGGCATCCCAGATATGCTCAATAATGTTCACGTCTTGGGAGTTTTATGGCCAGCGGAATTGTTCAAACTCAGAAGAGTGTCCCTGGAGTCACTCTGTAGCAACTCTGGACGTGTGAGGCGTCGCATTGTCCTACTGGAATTGCCCAAGACCGTCGGAATGCACAATGGACATGAATGGATGCAGGTGATCAGACAGGATGCTTACGTACGTGTCACCTGTCAGAGTCGTATCTAGACGTATCAGGAGTCTCATATCACTCCAACTGCACACGCCCCACACGATTACAGAGCCCTCACCAGCTTGAACAATACCCTTCTGACATACTGGGTTCATGGATTCATGACGTTGTCTCCATACCCATACACGTCCACCCGCTCGATACAATTTGAAACGAGACTCGTCCGACCAGGCAACATGTTTCCAGTCATCAACAGTCCAATGTCAGTGTTGACCGGCCCAGGCAAGGCGTAAAACTTTGTGTCGTGCAGTCATCAAGGGTACACCAGTGGGCCTTCGGCTCCGAAAGCCCGTATCGATGGTGTTTCGTTGAATGGTTCGCACTCTGGTATTTGTTGATGGCTCTGCATTGAAATCTGCAGCAATTTGCGTAAGGGTTGCGCTTCGGTCACATTGAACGATTCTCTTCAATCGTCGTTGGTCCCGTTCTTGCAGGATCTTTTTCCGGCCGCAGTGATGTCGGAGATTTGATGTTTTACCGGAATCCTGATATTCACGGTACTCTCGTGAAATGGTCGTACTGGAAAATCCCCACTTCCTCGCTACCTCGGAGATGACGTGTACCATCGCTCGTGCGCCAACTATAACACCACGTTCGAACTCACTTAAATCTTGATAACCATCCGCTGTATCAGCACCAACAGATCTAACAACTGCGTCAGACACTTGTCTTATACAGGCGTTGACGTCCGCAGCGCCGTATTCTGCCTGATTACATATCTCTGTATTTGAATACACATGCCTATACCAGTTTCTTTGGCTCTTCAGTGTAATTCGACTACGTTCCATTAGCCTCGGTTTGCTTTTGTTGATGTTCATCTTATATCCTCTTTTCAAGACACTGTCCATTCCGTTCAACTGCTCTTCCAAGTCCTTTGCTGTCTCTGACAGAAATACAATGTCATCGGCAAGCCTGAAAGTTTTTATTTCTTCTACCTGGACTTTAATTCCTACCCGAAATTTTGCTTTTGTTTCCTTTATTGCTTGTTCAATATACAGATTGAATAACATCGGGGATAGGCTTGTGGTAATAACGAATTTAAAAAGATGGTAGATATGCTAATAACTATTCTAAGTTTTATTTTAAGGCCTTTTATGACGATTGTTTCTCAGATAAAATTTACATGGAACATGTTCTTTGGGAAAATGTGATATGATTAAATCTGCCATCTTGCCCGTATGTGCAATTAGGATGGCCCGTATGTCGAATTAGGATGGCAAAGTGAAGTAAGGAAGAAACGCCAGACTTAGTGAGACTCTAACTAAAGCCTTATATTTGTGTTCCTGGATACCATTTCTAAATACGTTCCAGACTGTGACATCAGCACCTACATCTGTACTACGCAAGCGAAATTACGGTGTGTGACGGAGGTGACTTGTGTACCAATGTCACTCCCCCCTTTTCTCTTCCAGTGCGTATGGTTCGTGGGGAAAACGATTGCTGGTAAGCCTGTGTGTGGGCTCGAATCTCTCTAACTTTATCTTAATGGTCTTTTTGGGATATATACGTAGGAGGAAGCAATATATTTGTCGGCTCTTCTACGAACGTATGCTCTCGAAAGTTTTAATAGTATAGTACCCCCGTTATGCAGTACGCCTCTCTTGCAGCGTGTGCCACTGGAATTGGTTGATCATCCCTGTGATTTTTTTATTTATTTATTTATTGTTCCGTGGGACCAAATTAAGGAGAAGTCTCCATGGTCATGGAACGAGTCAATACATGAAATTATAACACGATATTAGAAACAGATAAAATGAAATATATAAAAAAAACATATTCAGGTGACAAGTCGTAAATTTAAATAAAGAAAATCAACAATGTAACACTGGAATTTGCTTAATTTTTTAGCTTTTCCAGGAGCTCCTCGACAGATGCTTTTGTGATTACTAAATGAACCTGCAATGAAATGTGCTGCTCTTCTGTGTATCTTCTCTGTTTCTTTTTCCATCAGTTCTATGTGGTACGGATCCGATACTGAGGAGCAGTATTCAAGTTTTGTTTTGTAAGCTACTTCCTTTGTTGATGGACTGCATTTCTTGAGGATACTTCCAATGAATCTCAGTCTGGCATCTACTTTACTCGTGATTAATTATTTGTGGTCGTTCCACTTCAAATCGCTCCTTAAGCATACTGCTAGAAATTTATCGAAGTAACTGCTTCGGGTTATTGCTCTGTAGTTTCGCAATCGTGCAATAAAGAGTATTTCTGTTGAAAACAAAAATATATTAATTTTAGGAGAAATTTCGATAAAAGTAAGCTTTAAGGCATCATTCACCGATCCAGGATAATGCATGTCTACTACTGTTGTTCATATTCGAACACTCTCAGTCTCTGATGACCGCATCGTCGACGGGATGTTAAGATCTAATATTCCTTCTTTTCGAAGTCTGTAGATGCGTAAAACTAACGCTGCTGGACCTCTACACCGAACACACAGCTTAGTTGCCTGGGCAACTTACGTTAGTAAACACAGTACCTCTCCCTTTTTCATTTCTCAGCAAGATTGATCGGTGACTATCATTTTACTCAATGTCTAGTGCTTTGTATTTTTGATTCAGATATGTAAAATAATACCAACCAAACAGCTACGTCAGTTTCCAGACTTTACAGTTATAATACAGTGTTTCCGAGGTATGTATGTATGTGTGTATATCCAGTACTGATAGTTTTAATTTCAGCTTCTTAAGCGCTGTACTCTGCAGATATGACAATGAATGCCATTAAACTTTTTCTAAAGCTAAACTGAAGTAGAAACATGAATGTCAGACCTCTAGAGGCCATGCAAGCTCCATACAAATCACTTATTAAATATGGAATTTTCTGCGTGAATACCATAGGTTTATCCCTTGAAAAGTAAAATTGTTGAATAAACGAAAACTGTGACCAAAGGCGGCGTGTTCCTTTTTCTTAAATTTATATTGTACGTTCTTTGACCACAATTTGCCAGGAACAAAGACGACCGCTTGAAACTTCAAACAAAAGCATATTTCTACTAGTTATTGTTCTAGTATAATGCTGAGTTTCAACATTAATTTCTGTTCTCTAATTTCAGTTTCTTAAGTTTAGATAACCAACTTTAATGATATTTTTTGAGAAATATTGATTTTTAATGTATTACATCAATATAAAATATCAAGGCAAATAATTACCATTCTCGGAATCTGGTACCTATATTACAGATTTTACACTTTCATTAGGAACAAAATTCCTTGTGAGTTCCGCACAAACGTTGCTAGACGAAGTCCGACAAAATATCGACACGTTGTGGCAACATTGTTTCAAACTACAGTCTTACAAATTCTGATTTTCATTTGTTCATTCGTGTTTCTAAGAGTGTAGAGTAAATTTAGGAGATGTGAGCATATTCCATAGCATATAATACGTATTATCTAGTAGCATATTAAGCCTGTTTTCGTTCCAAG